>NC_084741.1:752885-772885 GCF_033978785.1 Entelurus aequoreus | reverse complement strand
TTACTTGTGTGGGATATCATGTGCGATACAAGCAGTCTTGCAGTGTTTTTACTTGTGTGTGATATCATGTGCGATATAAGCAGTCCAGCAGTGTTTTTACTTGTGTGTGATATCATGTGTGATACAAGCAGTCCTGCAGCGTGTTTACTTGTGTGTGATATCATGTGTGATACAAGCAGTCCTGCAGCGTGTTTACTTGTGTGTGATATCATGTGCGATGTAAGCAGTCTTGCAGTGTTTTTACTTGTGTGTGATATCATGTGCGATATAAGCAGTCCAGCAGTGTTTTTACTTCTGTGTGATACCATGTGTGATACAAGCGGTCCTGCAGCGGGTTAATTAGTGTGTGATATCATGTGCGATACAAGCCGTGCTGCAGCGTGTTTACTTGTGTGTGATATCATGTGTGATACAAGCAGTCCTGCAGTGTGTTTACTTGTGTGTGATATCATGTGCGATACAAGCAGTCCTGCAGTGTTTTTACTTTTGTGTGATACAAGCGGTCCTGCAGCGTGTTTACTTGTGTGTGATATCATATGCGATACAAGCAGTCCTGCAGAGTGTTTACTTGTGTGTGCTATCATGTGTGATACAAGCAGTCCTGCAGCGGGTTTACTTGTGTGTGATATCTTGTGCGATACAAGAAGTCCTGCAGTGTTTACTTGTGTGTGATATAATGTGCGATACAAGCAGTCTTGCAGTGTTTTTACTTGTGTTTGATATCATGTGCGATACAAGCAGTCTTGCAGTGTTTTTACTTGTGTGTGATATCATGTGTGATACAAGTAGTCCTGCAGCGGGTTTACTTGTGTGTGATATCATGTGCGATACAAGAAGTCCTGCAGTGTTTTTACTTGTGTGTGATATCATGTGCGATACAAGCAGTCTTGCAGTGTTTTCACTTGTGTGTGATATCATGTGTGATACAAGCGGTCCTGCAGCGGGTTTATTTGTGTGTGATATCATGTGCGTTACAAGCGGACATGTTTTTAGTGGACATGTCTTTAGTGGACTAGTCTTTAGTGGACAAGTCTTTAGTGAACTAGTCTTTAGTGGACTTGTTTTTAGTGGACTTGTCTTTAGTGGACTAGTCTTTAGTGGACTAGTCTTTAGTGGATAAGTCTTTAGTGAACTAGTCTTTAGTGGACTTGTTTTTAGTGGACTTGTTTTTAGTGGACTAGTCTTTAGTGGACTTGTTTTTAGTGGACTAGTCCTTAGTGGACTTGTTTTTAGTGGACTTGTCTTTAGTGGACTAGTCTTTAGTGGACTAGTCCTTAGTGGACTTGTTTTTAGTGGACTTGTCTTTAGTGGACTAGTCTTTAGTGGACTTGTCAATAGTGGACTAGTCTTTAGTGGACTTGTTTTTAGTGGACTAGTCTTTAGTGGACTAGTCTTTAGTGGACATAGTTTTAGTGGACTAGTCTTTACTGGACTAGTCTTTAGTGGGCATAGCTTTAGTGGACTAGTCTTTAGTGGACTAGTCTTTAGTGGACATAGTTTTAGTGGACTAGTCTTTAGTGGACTTGTCTTTAGTGGACTTGTTTTTAGTGGACTAGTCTTTAGTGGACTTGTTTTAGTGGACTTATCTTTAGTGGACTAGTCTTTAGTGGACTTGTTATTAGTGGACTTGTTTTTAGTGGACTAGTCTTTAGTGGACTTGTTTTTAGTGGACTTGTCTTTAGTGGACTAGTCTTTAGTGGACTTGTCTTTAGTGGACTAGTCCTTAGTAGACTTGTTTTTAATGGACTTGTCTTTAGTGGACTAGTCTTTAGTGGACTTGTCAATAGTGGACTAGTCTTTAGTGGACTTGTTTTTAGTGGACTAGTCTTTAGTGGACTAGTCTTTAGTGGACATAGTTTTAGTGGACTAGTCTTTAGTGGACTAGTCTTTAGTGGACATGGTTTTAGTGGACTAGTCTTTAGTGGACATCGTTTTAGTGGACTAGTCTTTAGTGGACATGGTTTTAGTGGACTAGTCTTTAGTGGACTTGTTTTAGTGGACTTATCTTTAGTGGACTAGTCTTTAGTGGACTAGTCTTTAGTGGACATGGTTTTAGTGGACTAGTCTTTAGTGGACTTGTTTTAGTGGACTTATCTTTAGTGGACTTGTTTTTAGTGGACTTGTCTTTAGTGGACTAGTCTTTAGTGGACTTGTCTTTAGTGGACTAGTCCTTAATGGACTTGTTTTTAGTGGACTTGTTTTTAGTGGACTAGTCTTTAGTGGACTAGTCTTTAGTGGACATAGTTTTAGTGGACTAGTCTTTAGTGGACTAGTCTTTAGTGGACATAGTTTTAGTGGACTAGTCTTTAGTGGACTAGTCTTTAGTGGACTTGTCTTTAGTGGACTAGTCTTTAGTGGACTTGTTTTTAGTGGACTTGTCTTTAGTGGACTAGTCTTTAGTGGACTTGTCTTTAGTGGACTAGTCCTTAGTGGACTTGTTTTTAGTGGACTTGTTTTTAGTGGACTAGTCTTTAGTGGACTAGTCTTTAGTGGACATAGTTTTAGTGGACTAGTCTTTAGTGGACTAGTCTTTAGTGGACATAGTTTTAGTGGACTAGTCTTTAGTGGACCAGTCTTTAGTGGACTTGTTTTTAGTGGACTAGTCTTTAGTGGACTAGTCTTTAGTGGACATAGTTTTAGTGGACTAGTCTTTAGTGGACTAGTCTTTAGTGGACATAGTTTTAGTGGACTAGTCTTTAGTGGACTGGTCTTTAGTGGACATAGTTTTAGTGGACTAGTCTTTAGTGGACTAGTCTTTAGTGGACATAGTTTTAGTGGACTAGTCTTTAGTGGACTAGTCTTTAGTGGACATAGTTTTAGTGGACTAGTCTTTAGTGGACTAGTCTTTAGTGGACATAGTTTTAGTGGACTAGTCTTTAGTGGACTGGTCTTTAGTGGACATAGTTTTAGTGGACTAGTCTTTAGTGGACTAGTCTTTAGTGGACTAGTCTTTAGTGGACATAGTTTTAGTGGACTAGTCTTTAGTGGACTAGTCTTTAGTGGACATAGTTTTAGTGGACTAGTCTTTAGTGGACTAGTCTTTAGTGGACATGGTTTTAGTGGACTAGTCTTTAGTGGACTAGTCTTTAGTGGACTAGTCTTTAGTGGACATAGTTTTAGTGGACTAGTCTTTAGTGGACTAGTCTTTAGTGGACATAGTTTTAGTGGACTAGTCTTTAGTGGACTAGTCTTTAGTGGACTAGTCTTTAGTGGACTCTTCTATGTGCAGACGCACGGCAGCAACAAAGGAGGACTTGATCCTCCTGGCCCACGTGTCTCATGGCCATTGTTGTGTTGTCCATCATCTTGATGACATCTGGCACTGCTGGAGGCTCAGGTGAGTCTCAGGTGAGTCTCAGGTGAGTCTCAGGTGAGTCTCTGGTCTCTGGTCAACTATTCCAATGACTGGAATTGGAAGATGAGGATTGTAATTGGATGAATTATGCAAGAGTGGTCATCATGGAGTCATCTGAGTGGTCATCATGGAGTCATCTGAGTGGTCATCATGGAGTCATCTATCTGTGGTCTGAGAGGACGTCTCACTCCTCCACTTATGTCTGCTTTTCACACGCCAGATATCACAATCATGGTCTGGATCACACCTGTTGCCAGAGATCCTCTATTTATAGCAGGACCACTTGCTATTTCTATTAAGGAGCTACAGAAGAATATCTATCAAAGATCCTCTAAATCAGAGGTCCCCAACCTTTTTGTAGCTGCGGACCGCTTGAACATTTGTCCCACGGACCGGTGGAAGGGGGGGGGGGTGTATTTAAAAAAAAAAAAAAAAAAATTATTTTTTTTTACATAAATAAATACACTCATGTGTGCTTACGGACGGTAGCCCTGCTTGATTTCATTAAAAAAATAAAAAAATATATATTTTATTTTTATTTTATTTTTTTATTTCTTGTGCGGCCCGGTACCAATTGGTCCGCGGACCGGTACCGGGACTTGGACTTGTCAATAGTGGACTAGTCTTTAGTGGACTTGTTTTTAGTGGACTAGTCTTTAGTGGACTAGTCTTTAGTGGACATAGTTTTAGTGGACTAGTCTTTAGTGGACTAGTCTTTAGTGGACTTGTTTTTAGTGGACTTGTCTTTAGTGGACTAGTCTTTAGTGGACTTGTCTTTAGTGGACTTGTCTTTAGTGGACTAGTCCTTAGTGGACTTGTTTTTAGTGGACTTGTCTTTGGTGGACTAGTCTTTAGTGGACTTGTCAATAGTGGACTACTCTTTAGTGGACTTGTTTTTAGTGGACTAGTCTTTAGTGGACTAGTCTTTAGTGGACTAGTCTTTAGTGGACATAGTTTTAGTGGACTAGTCTTTAGTGGACTAGTCTTTAGTGGACATAGTTTTAGTGGACTAGTCTTTAGTGGACTAGTCTTTAGTGGACATAGTTTTAGTGGACTAGTCTTTAGTGGACTAGTCTTCAGTGGACATAGTTTTAGTGTACTAGTCTTTAGTGGACTAGTCTTTAGTGGACTTGTTTTTAGTGGACTTGTCTTTAGTGGACTAGTCTTTAGTGGACTTGTCTTTAGTGGACTAGTCTTTAGTGGACTTGTCTTTAGTGGACTTGTCTTTAGTGGACTAGTCCTTAGTGGACTTGTTTTTAGTGGACTTGTCTTTAGTGGACTAGTCTTTAGTGGACTTGTCAATAGTGGACTAGTCTTTAGTGGACTAGTCTTTAGTGGACTTGTTTTTAGTGGACTTGTCTTTAGTGGACTAGTCTTTAGTGGACTTGTCTCTAGTGGACTAGTCTTTAGTGGACTAGTCTTTAGTGGACTTGTCTTTAGTGGACTAGTCTATAGTGGACTTGTCTTTAGTGGACTAGTCCTTAGTGGACTTGTTTTTAGTGGACTTGTCTTTAGTGGACTAGTCTTTAGTGGACTTGTCAATAGTGGACTAGTCTTTAGTGGACTTGTTTTTAGTGGACTAGTCTTTAGTGGACTAGTCTTTAGTGGACTTGTCTTTAATGGACATAGTTTTAGTGGACTAGTCTTTAGTGGACTAGTCTTTAGTGGACATAGTTTTAGTGGACTAGTCTTTAGGGGACTAGTCTTTAGTGGACATAGTTTTAGTGGACTAGTCTTTAGTGGACTAGTCTTTAGTGGACATAGTTTTAGTGGACTAGTCTTTAGTGGACTAGTCTTTAGTGGACATAGTTTTAGTGTACTAGTCTTTAGTGGACATAGTTTTAGTGGACTTGTCAATAGTGGACTAGTCTTTAGTGGACTTGCAAATAGTGGACTAGTCTTTAGTGGACTAGTCTTTAGTGGACATAGTTTTAGTGGACTAGTCTTTAGTGGACATAGTTTTAGTGGACTAGTCTTTAATGGACTAGTCTTTAGTGGACATAGTTTTAGTGGACTAGTCTTTAGTGGACATAGTTTTAGTGTACTAGTCTTTAGTGGACATAGTTTTAGTGGACTAGTCTTTAGTGGACATAGTTTTAGTGGACTTGTCAATAGTGGACTAGTCTTTAGTGGACTTGTTTTGAGTGGACTAGTCTTTAGTGGACTAGTCTTTAGTGGACATAGTTTTAGTGGACTAGTCTTTAGTGGACATAGTTTTAGTGGACTAGTCTTTAGTGGACTAGTCTTTAGTGGACATAGTTTTAGTGGACTAGTCTTTAGTGGACTAGTCTTTAGTTGACATAGTTTTAGTGGACTAGTCTTTAGTGGACATAGTTTTAGTGGACATAGTTTTAGTGGACTAGTCTTTAGTGGACATAGTTTTAGTGGACTAGTCTTTAGTTGACATGGTTTTAGTGGACTAGTCTTTAGTGGACTAGTCTTTAGTGGACATAGTTTTAGTTGACTAGTCTTTAGTGGACATAGTTTTAGTGGACTAGTCTTTAGTGGACTAGTCTTTCGTGGACATAGTTTTAGTGGACTAGTCTTTAGTGGACATAGTTTTAGTGGACTAGTCTTTAGTGGACTAGTCTTTTGTGGACATAGTTTTAGTGGACTAGTCTTTAGTGGACATAGTTTTAGTGGACTAGTCTTTAGTGGACTAGTCTTTCGTGGACATAGTTTTAGTGGACTAGTCTTTAGTGGACATAGTTTTAGTGGACTAGTCTTTAGTGGACTAGTCTTTAGTGGACATAGTTTTAGTGGACTAGTCTTTAGTGGACTAGTCTTTAGTGGACATACTTTTAGTGGACTAGTCTTTAGTGGACTAGTCTTTAGTGGACATAGTTTTAGTGGACTAGTCTTTAGTGGACTAGTCTTTTGTGGACATAGTTTTAGTGGACTAGTCTTTAGTGGACATAGTTTTAGTGGACTAGTCTTTAGTGGACTAGTCTTTAGTCGACATAGTTTTAGTGGACTAGTCTTTAGTGGACTAGTCTTTAGTGGACATAGTTTTAGTGGACTAGTCTTTAGTGGACTAGTCTTTAGTGGACATAGTTTTAGTGTACTAGTCTTTAGTGGACATAGTTTTAGTGGACTTGTCAATAGTGGACTAGTCTTTAGTGGACTTGTTTTTAGTGGACTAGTCTTTAGTGGACTAGTCTTTAGTGGACATAGTTTTAGTGGACTAGTCTTTAGTGGACATAGTTTTAGTGGACTAGTCTTTAGTGGACTAGTCTTTAGTGGACATAGTTTTAGTGGACTAGTCTTTAGTGGACTAGTCTTTAGTGGACATAGTTTTAGTGGACTAGTCTTTAGTGGACTAGTCTTTAGTGGACATAGTTTTAGTGGACTAGTCTTTAGTGGACATAGTTTTAGTGTACTTGTCTTTAGTGGACTAGTCCTTAGTGGACTTGTTTTTAGTGGACTTGTCTTTAGTGGACTAGTCTTTAGTGGACTTGTTTTTAGTGGACTAGTCTTTAGTGGACTAGTCCTTAGTGGACTTGTTTTTAGTGGACTTGTCTTTAGTGGACTAATCTTTAGTGGACTTGTCAATTGTGGACTAGTCTTTAGTGGACATGTTTTTCGTGGACTAGTCTTTAGTGGACTAGTCTTTAGTGGACTTGTCTTTAGTGGACATAGTTTTAGTGGACTAGTCTTTAGTGGACTAGTCTTTAATGGACATAGTTTTAGTGGACTAGTCTTTAGTGGACTAGTCTTTAGTGGACATAGTTTTAGTGGACTAGTCTTTAGTGGACTAGTCTTTAGTGGACATAGTTTTAGTGGACTAGTCTTTAGTGGACTAGTCTTTAGTGGGCATAGTTTTAGTGTACTAGTCTTTAGTGGACATAGTTTTAGTGGACTTGTCAATAGTGGACTAGTCTTTAGTGGACTTGTTTTTAGTGGACTAGTCTTTAGTGAACTAGTCTTTAGTGGACATAGTTTTAGTGGACTAGTCTTTAGTGGACATAGTTTTAGTGGACTAGTCTTTAGTGGACATAGTTTTAGTGGACTAGTCTTTAGTGGACTAGTCTTTAGTGGACATAGTTTTAGTGGACTAGTCTTTAGTGGACATAGTTTTAGTGGACTAGTCTTTAGTGGACATAGTTTTAGTGGACTAGTCTTTAGTGGACTAGTCTTTAGTGGACATAGTTTTAGTGGACTAGTCTTTAGTGGACATAGTTTTAGTGGACTAGTCTTTAGTGGACTAGTCTTTTGTGGACATAGTTTTAGTGGACTAGTCTTTAGTGGACTAGTCTTTAGTGGACATAGTTTTAGTGGACTAGTCTTTAGTGGACTAGTCTTTTGTGGACATAGTTTTAGTGGACTAGTCTTTAGTGGACTAGTCTTTAGTGGACATAGTTTTAGTGGACTAGTCTTTAGTGGACTAGTCTTTAGTGGACATAGTTTTAGTGGACTAGTCTTTAGTGGACATAGTTTTAGTGGACTAGTCTTTAGTGGACTAGTCTTTAGTGGACATAGTTTTAGTGGACTAGTCTTTAGTGGACTAGTCTTTAGTGGACATAGTTTTAGTGGACTAGTCTTTAGTGGACTAGTCTTTAGTGGACATAGTTTTAGTGGACTAGTCTTTAGTGGACATAGTTTTAGTGTACTTGTCTTTAGTGGACTAGTCCTTAGTGGACTTGTTTTTAGTGGACTTGTCTTTAGTGGACTAGTCTTTAGTGGACTTGTTTTTAGTGGACTAGTCTTTAGTGGACTAGTCCTTAGTGGACTTGTTTTTAGTGGACTTGTCTTTAGTGGACTAGTCTTTAGTGGACTTGTCAATTGTGGACTAGTCTTTAGTGGACATGTTTTTCGTGGACTAGTCTTTAGTGGACTAGTCTTTAGTGGACTTGTCTTTAGTGGACATAGTTTTAGTGGACTAGTCTTTAGTGGACTAGTCTTTAATGGACATAGTTTTAGTGGACTAGTCTTTAGTGGACTAGTCTTTAGTGGACATAGTTTTAGTGGACTAGTCTTTAGTGGACTAGTCTTTAGTGGACATAGTTTTAGTGGACTAGTCTTTAGTGGACTAGTCTTTAGTGGGCATAGTTTTAGTGTACTAGTCTTTAGTGCCATAGTTTTAGTGGACTTGTCAATAGTGGACTAGTCTTTAGTGGACTTGTTTTTAGTGGACTAGTCTTTAGTGAACTAGTCTTTAGTGGACATAGTTTTAGTGGACTAGTCTTTAGTGGACATAGTTTTAGTGGACTAGTCTTTAGTGGACATAGTTTTAGTGGACTAGTCTTTAGTGGACTAGTCTTTAGTGGACATAGTTTTAGTGGACTAGTCTTTAGTGGACATAGTTTTAGTGGACTAGTCTTTAGTGGACATAGTTTTAGTGGACTAGTCTTTAGTGGACTAGTCTTTAGTGGACATAGTTTTAGTGGACTAGTCTTTAGTGGACATAGTTTTAGTGGACTAGTCTTTAGTGGACTAGTCTTTTGTGGACATAGTTTTAGTGGACTAGTCTTTAGTGGACTAGTCTTTAGTGGACATAGTTTTAGTGGACTAGTCTTTAGTGGACTAGTCTTTTGTGGACATAGTTTTAGTGGACTAGTCTTTAGTGGACTAGTCTTTAGTGGACATAGTTTTAGTGGACTAGTCTTTAGTGGACTAGTCTTTAGTGGACATAGTTTTAGTGGACTAGTCTTTAGTGGACATAGTTTTAGTGGACTAGTCTTTAGTGGACTAGTCTTTAGTGGACATAGTTTTAGTGGACTAGTCTTTAGTGGACTAGTCTTTAGTGGACATAGTTTTAGTGGACTAGTCTTTAGTGGACTAGTCTTTAGTGGACATAGTTTTAGTGGACTAGTCTTTAGTGGACATAGTTTTAGTGTACTTGTCTTTAGTGGACTAGTCCTTAGTGGACTTGTTTTTAGTGGACTTGTCTTTAGTGGACTAGTCTTTAGTGGACTTGTTTTTAGTGGACTAGTCTTTAGTGGACTAGTCCTTAGTGGACTTGTTTTTAGTGGACTTGTCTTTAGTGGACTAGTCTTTAGTGGACTTGTCAATTGTGGACTAGTCTTTAGTGGACATGTTTTTCGTGGACTAGTCTTTAGTGGACTAGTCTTTAGTGGACTAGTCTTTAATGGACATAGTTTTAGTGGACTAGTCTTTAGTGGACTAGTCTTTAGTGGACATAGTTTTAGTGGACTAGTCTTTAGTGGACTAGTCTTTAGTGGACATAGTTTTAGTGGACTAGTCTTTAGTGGACTAGTCTTTAGTGGGCATAGTTTTAGTGTACTAGTCTTTAGTGGACATAGTTTTAGTGGACTTGTCAATAGTGGACTAGTCTTTAGTGGACTTGTTTTTAGTGGACTAGTCTTTAGTGAACTAGTCTTTAGTGGACATAGTTTTAGTGGACTAGTCTTTAGTGGACATAGTTTTAGTGGACTAGTCTTTAGTGGACATAGTTTTAGTGGACTAGTCTTTAGTGGACTAGTCTTTAGTGGACATAGTTTTAGTGGACTAGTCTTTAGTGGACATAGTTTTAGTGGACTAGTCTTTAGTGGACATAGTTTTAGTGGACTAGTCTTTAGTGGACTAGTCTTTAGTGGACATAGTTTTAGTGGACTAGTCTTTAGTGGACATAGTTTTAGTGGACTAGTCTTTAGTGGACTAGTCTTTTGTGGACATAGTTTTAGTGGACTAGTCTTTAGTGGACTAGTCTTTGGTGGACATAGTTTTAGTGGACTAGTCTTTAGTGAACTAGTCTTTTTTGGACATAGTTTTAGTGGACTAGTCTTTAGTGGACTAGTCTTTAGTGGACATAGTTTTAGTGGACTAGTCTTTAGTGGACTAGTCTTTAGTGGACATAGTTTTAGTGGACTAGTCTTTAGTGGACATAGTTTTAGTGGACTAGTCTTTAGTGGACTAGTCTTTAGTGGACATAGTTTTAGTGGACTAGTCTTTAGTGGACTAGTCTTTAGTGGACATAGTTTTAGTGGACTAGTCTTTAGTGGACTAGTCTTTAGTGGACATAGTTTTAGTGGACTAGTCTTTAGTGGACATAGTTTTAGTGTACTTGTCTTTAGTGGACTAGTCCTTAGTGGACTTGTTTTTAGTGGACTTGTCTTTAGTGGACTAGTCTTTAGTGGACTTGTTTTTAGTGGACTAGTCTTTAGTGGACTAGTCCTTAGTGGACTTGTTTTTAGTGGACTTGTCTTTAGTGGACTAGTCTTTAGTGGACTTGTCAATTGTGGACTAGTCTTTAGTGGACATGTTTTTCGTGGACTAGTCTTTAGTGGACTAGTCTTTAGTGGACTTGTCTTTAGTGGACATAGTTTTAGTGGACTAGTCTTTAGTGGACTAGTCTTTAATGGACATAGTTTTAGTGGACTAGTCTTTAGTGGACTAGTCTTTAGTGGACATAGTTTTAGTGGACTAGTCTTTAGTGGACTAGTCTTTAGTGGACATAGTTTTAGTGGACTGGTCTTTAGTGGACTAGTCTTTAGTGGGCATAGTTTTAGTGTACTAGTCTTTAGTGGACATAGTTTTAGTGGACTTGTCAATAGTGGACTAGTCTTTAGTGGACTTGTTTTTAGTGGACTAGTCTTTAGTGAACTAGTCTTTAGTGGACATAGTTTTAGTGGACTAGTCTTTAGTGGACATAGTTTTAGTGGACTAGTCTTTAGTGGACATAGTTTTAGTGGACTAGTCTTTAGTGGACTAGTCTTTAGTGGACATAGTTTTAGTGGACTAGTCTTTAGTGGACATAGTTTTAGTGGACTAGTCTTTAGTGGACATAGTTTTAGTGGACTAGTCTTTAGTGGACTAGTCTTTAGTGGACATAGTTTTAGTGGACTAGTCTTTAGTGGACATAGTTTTAGTGGACTAGTCTTTAGTGGACTAGTCTTTTGTGGACATAGTTTTAGTGGACTAGTCTTTAGTGGACTAGTCTTTGGTGGACATAGTTTTAGTGGACTAGTCTTTAGTGAACTAGTCTTTTTTGGACATAGTTTTAGTGGACTAGTCTTTAGTGGACTAGTCTTTAGTGGACATAGTTTTAGTGGACTAGTCTTTAGTGGACTAGTCTTTAGTGGACATAGTTTTAGTGGACTAGTCTTTAGTGGACATAGTTTTAGTGGACTAGTCTTTAGTGGACATAGTTTTAGTGGACTTGCAAATAGTGGACTAGTCTTTAGTGGACTTGTTTTTAGTGGACTAGTCTTTAGTGGACTAGTCTTTAGTGGACATAGTTTTAGTGGACTAGTCTTTAGTGGACATAGTTTTAGTGGACTAGTCTTTAGTGGACTAGTCTTTAGTGGACATAGTTTTAGTGGACTAGTCTTTAGTGGACTAGTCTTTAGTGGACATACTTTTAGTGGACTAGTCTTTAGTGGACTAGTCTTTAGTGGACATAGTTTTAGTGGACTAGTCTTTAGTGGACATAGTTTTAGTGGACTAGTCTTTAGTGGACTAGTCTTTTGTGGACATAGTTTTAGTGGACTAGTCTTTAGTGGACATTTTTTTAGTGGACTAGTCTTTAGTGGACATAGTTTTAGTGGACTAGTCTTTAGTGGACTAGTCTTTAGTGGACATAGTTTTAGTGTACTAGTCTTTAGTGGACATAGTTTTAGTGGACTAGTCTTTAGTGGACATAGTTTTAGTGGACTTGCAAATAGTGGACTAGTCTTTAGTGGACTTGTTTTTAGTGGACTAGTCTTTAGTGGACTAATCTTTAGTGGACATAGTTTTAGTGGACTAGTCTTTAGTGGACATAGTTTTAGTGGACTAGTCTTTAGTGGACTAGTCTTTAGTGGACATAGTTTTAGTGGACTAGTCTTTAGTGGACTAGTCTTTAGTGGACATACTTTTAGTGGACTAGTCTTTAGTGGACTAGTCTTTAGTGGACATACTTTTAGTGGACTAGTCTTTAGTGGACTAGTCTTTAGTGGACATAGTTTTAGTGGACTAGTCTTTAGTGGACTAGTCTTTAGTGGACATAGTTTTAGTGGACTAGTCTTTAGTGGACTAGTCTTTAGTGGACATAGTTTTAGTGGACTAGTCTTTAGTGGACTATATATTGATATATAATGTATATATTGTGTTTTTTATGTTGATTTCATAAAAAAATAAATAAAAAAAATAAAAATAAAAATTTTTCTTTTTTTAAATTTCTTGTGCGGCCCGGTACCAATTGGTCCGCGGACCGGTACCGGTCCGCGGCCCGGTGGTTGGGGACCACTGCTCTAAATGACAGGACCTCTCACAGTTTCTATTTTGGATCTGTTGGAAAAAATGTCCATCAAAGATCCTCTACAGTGGTGGTCAAAAGTGTACTTACACTTGTAAATATATAAATGATAAATGTGTTATACTTGTATAGCGCTTTTCTACCTTCAAGGTACTCAAAGAGCTTTGACACTATTTCCACATTCACCCATTCACACACACATTCACACACTGATGGCGGGAGCTGCCATGCAAGGCGCTAACCAGCAGCCATCAGGAGCAAGGGTGAAGTGTCTTGCCCAAGGACACAACGGACGTGACTAGGATGGTAGAAGGTGGGGATTGAACCCCAGTAACCAGCAACCCTCCGATTGCTGGCACGGCCACTTTACCAACTTCGCCACGCCGTCCCCATTGTAAAGAACATCCTGTCATGGCTGTCTTGACTTTATTTTGTTGTGATGTAGTGATTGGAGCACATACTTGTTGCTCACAAAAAACATTCATGAAGTTCCGATGGGGGTCCCGTTGAGTTCCTGCATGACATTCATGCATTCTTCCCTGTTGCACTAGTTCTTCTCTTATTAAAACTTTTACCTGCTCCTCGCCTGCCGTCTCTGCACCCTGGGGTTAATATTTCTTTACATTAAACTGCGCCTTGTGGCTATGACAACAGCAGCAACACAGTCATTCCTTGTTGAATTACGGGAGTAAAAGTGTGTGTGTGTGTGTGTGTGTGTGTGTGTGTGTGTGTGTGTGTGTGTGTGTGTGTGTGTGTGTGTGTGTGTGTGTGTGTGTGTGTGTGTGTGTGTGTGTGTGTGTGTGTGTGTGTGATGACTCATACTTCATCTCAGTCTAGTGGTTCTAACATGAGGTTGTGTTACCAAATTACAGCTCAATATAGAGATCGACCAAGGAGTGCACTCTGGAAAAGGGTGTGTGTGTGTGTGTGTGTGTGTGTGTGTGTGTGTGTGTGTGTGTGTGTGTGTGTGTGTGTGTGTGTGTGTGTGTGTGTGTGTGTGTGTGTGTGTGTGTGTGTGTGTGTGTGTGTGTGTGTGTGTGTGTGTGTGTGTGTGTGTGTGTGTGTGAATTGCATTACAAAAGAAGGACACAAGTCGTCTCCTCTCTCATCTTTTAATCACTTTCTCACACACACACACGCACACACACACGCACGCACACACACACACACACACACACACACACAAAGAAGGATCATGTCTCCACTGTCCTCTTCAGTTTCACTTGCAGTGTTAATTAAATCAAATCAATAACATTTGTAAATCCAGTCACTATTATTATTGGTAGTATTATATTTTTATTATTATTATAATGTATGTATGTATTATGATTTGTAATAATAGTGTTATTATTATTATTATAATTGTACTAATGAATTATTATTGTTATTATTGTAATGGTTATTACTATTATTAGTATTACTAGTTTAATTATTAATATCATAATGTATTATTATTATTCTTACTATAACAATGTATTATTATTATTATTATTATTATTATTATTATTATTATTATTATTATTATTATTATTATTATTATCATCATTGTATTGTTGTTGTTATTATTAATATTATCCATCCATCCATTTCTACCGCTTGTCCCTTATGGAGTTGTGTGTATTATTATCATTATTATTGTTATTATTATTATCAGTATTGTGTGTAATTATTGTTATGTATAATTTTTTTATGTATTATTATTATTATTATTTTTAATGTAGTATTATTATTTATTTATTCAATTATTACTATTATTACTATTATTATCTAAATGTGTTATTATTATTATCGTGTATTATTATCGTTTGTAATGTATTATTATTATTGTTTTTTATTTAGCATTAATATTATTATAATTAATTTATTTTTATTATTATTTTATTAATATTACAACTACCACACAAACTTTTATATTGGACACAATTTTATTATCCATGTTTTAATTAATATGGCAACTTAATTTTTTTCAGAATAATGGTAATTTTCCCCAAAAATATTTGACTATATTTTAGAATTTTTTTTTTAGCATGGCATCCATAAACAAGTATTTTGACTTCATTTTCATGAATGTATGATTTGTCTTTCTAATATTTTTGTAAAATTAGGATTTTTTTCCTGTAAAGTAATGATTATAATATGTGTGAGGATGATTTGGAGGCTATTATACTCTATTATCATATAAATGTTATTATTATTATTATTATTATTATTATTATTATGCTCTACCAAACCCTTCCATCGTCCTCTAATATTGCATCTTTATTCTCCTAAAAAGGACAATATTTATCTTGTAAGATTATGTGGGCTCTTTTTCTGAGCTCCAAACTAAACTCGGCAATCTAATTTATTTTGGGGCAAAAATCCAGCTTCTGTTCTTGTGATGTTACGCATTTCTTACTTCAAATATTACATTTCTTACTTCAAATATTACATTTCTTACTTCAAATATTACATTTCATATCATAATCTTTGGATTTTATTGCAATTAATTTACTGTTGTTTTTTCTATTTTCGTAATAATAACGTTTGTTTTCAAAATATTCTGGCTTTAACTCTTGCTTCTTGATTATTTTCTATTACCTGTGTCCCACATACAACACTGTCCTTTCAACCATTCCTAAAAGACTCTGCAATTTAGCCTCCGACAAATAACAGCAGTTAGAAACAGGAAGTAGATGCTCCTTTGTGCCATTTCTTTACAACTGAATAGAATGTTAACGAGGGGGATTACACTTAGTTGGCATCCACAGAAGGGTTGTTCTTTTGCATCTCAACAGTTGTTTTTTCACTACTATAGGGGAAAACCAACTTTAACTTAGGCACACCTTTCTGGTTTTGGAGTGTAACTATTTGGGCTTTTGGCACCAGCCGCTAGACTAGATGTGACCAATCTAAGTCTAAGACTAGATGTGACCGATCTAAGTCTAAGACTAGATGTGACCAATCTAAGTCTAAGACTAGATGTGACCAATCTAAGTCTAAGATTAGATGTGACCAATCTAAGTCTAAGACTAGATGTGACCAATCTAAGTCTAAGACCAAAATGTGACCAATCTAAGTCTGAGACTAGATGTGACCAATCTAAGTCTAAGACCAAAAAGTGACCAATCTAAGTCTAAGACTAGATGTGACCAATCTAAGTCTAAGACCAAAATGTGACCAATCTAAGTCTAAGACTAGATGTGACCATTGTAAGTCTAAGACTAGATGTGACCAATCTAAGTCTAAGACTAGATGTGAGCAATCTAAGACTAGATGTGACCAATCTAAGTCTAAGACTAGATGTGACCAATGTAAGTCTAAGACTAGATGTGTCCAATCTAAGTCTAAGACTACCTGTGACCAATCCAAGTCTAAGACTAGATGTGACCAATGTAAGTCTAAGACTAGATGTGACCAATCTAAGTCTAAGACTAGATGTGACCAATGTAAGTCTAAGACTAGATGTGTCCAATCTAAGTCTAAGACTACCTGTGACCAATCCAAGTCTAAGACTAGATGTGACCAATGTAAGTCTAAGATTAGATGTGACCAATCTAAGTCTAAGACTAGATGTGACCAATCTAAGTCTAAGACTAGATGTGACCAATGTAAGTCTAAGACTAGATGTGTCCAATCTAAGTCTAAGACTACCTGTGACCAATCCAAGTCTAAGACTAGATGTGACCAATGTAAGTCTAAGATTAGATGTGACCAATCTAAGTCTAAGACTAGATGTGACCAATGTAAGTCTAAGACTAGATGTGACCAATGTAAGTCTAAGACTAGATGTGACCAATGTAAGTCTAAGACTAGATGTGTCCAATCTAAGTCTAAGACTACCTGTGACCAATCCAAGTCTAAGACTAGATGTGACCAATGTAAGTCTAAGATTAGATGTGACCAATCTAAGTCTAAGACTAGATGTGACCAATGTAAGTCTAAGACTAGATGTGACCAATCTAAGTCTAAGACTAGATGTGACCAATGTAAGTCTAAGACTAGATGTGACCAATCTAAGTCTAAGACTAGATGTGTCCAATCTAAGTCTAAGACTAGATGTGACCAATGTAAGTCTAAGACTAGATGTGACCAATCTAAGTCTAAGACTAGATGTGACCAATGTAAGTCTAAGACTAGATGTGTCCAATCTAAGTCTAAGACTACCTGTGACCAATCCAAGTCTAAGACTAGATGTGACCAATGTAAGTCTAAGACTAGATGTGACCAATGTAAGTCTAAGATTAGATGTGACCAATCTAAGTCTAAGACTAGATGTGACCAAATCTAAGTCTAAGACATTTTTCTCATCTTCCAGTCTTTGTTCTCCTGATATCGGGATTTTATTCTTGATCATATTTCATTTTCCTTAAAGGCCTACTGAAATTAATGTTTTTATTTAAACGGGGATAGCAGATCCATTCTATGTGTCATACTTGATCATTTCGCGATATTGCCATATTTTTGCTGAAAGGATTTAGTAGAGAACATCGACGATAAAGTTCGCAACTTTTGGTCGCTGATTAAAAAAAAGCCTTGCCTGTACCGGAAGTAGCGTGACGTCACATTTCCCCATTGTTTACACCAGCAGCGAGAGCGATTCGGACCGAGAAAGCGACGATTACCCCATTAATTTGAGCAAGGATGAAAAATTCGTGGATGAGGAACGTCAAAGTGAAGGACTAGAGTGCAGTGCAGGACGTATCTTTTTTTGCTCTGACCGTAACTTAGGTACAAGCTGGCTCATTGGATTCCACACTCTCTCCTTTTTCTATTGTGGATCACGGAGTTGTATTTTAAACCACCTGGGATACTATATCCTCTTGAAAATGAGAGTCCAGAACGCGAAATGGAAATTCACAGTGACTTTTATCTCCACGACAATACATCGGTGAAACACTTTAGCTTTGGAGCTAACGTGATAGCATCGTGCTTAACTGTAGATAGAAACAAAACAAATAAGTCCCTGACTGGAAGGATGGACAGAAGATCAACAATACTACCAAACTCTGGACATGTAACTACACGGTTAATGCTTTCCAGCTTAGCGATGCTGTTGCTAACGACGCCATTGAAGCTAACTTAGCTACGGAACCTCGATAGAGCTATGCTAAAAACATTAGCTCTGCACCTACGCCAGCTCTCATCTGCTCATCAACACCCGTGCTCACCTGCGTTCCAGCGATCGACGGTACGACGAAGGACTTCACCCGATCACCGATGCGGTTGGCGGTCCGGAGACGGAGGAAGTCAAGGTGAGGTCGTTCGGCTCAAAGTCCTCTTGGTTGTGTTGCTGTAGTCCGCCGCTAATACACCGATCCCACCTACAACTTTCTTCTTTGCAGTCTCCATTGTTCATTAAACAAATTGCAAAAGATTCACCAGAATACTGTGGAATTTTGGGAAGAAAACAGAGCTTTTTGTATTGGATTCAATGGTGTCCGAATACTTCCGTATCAACCGTTTACCTCACGCGCATACGTCATCATATCTAGACGTTTTCAAGCGGAATTGTGGCGGGAAATTTAAAATGTCACTTTATAAGTTAACCCGGCCGTATTGGCATGTGTTGCAATGTTAAGATTTCATCATTGATGTATAAACTATCAGACTGCGTGGTCGCTAGTAGTGGCTTTCAGTAGGACTTCAACTGCATTGTCATTGCTGCTCCTGATGTTGCTCAGGCGTTCCTGCAGGGTGTCATGTGCCAGATGTGCTGCTTTCAGGTTCTACTGGGACCTGCTGATGCTGATGCTGATGGTGGGCAACCTCATCGTGCTGCCGGTGGGCATCACCTTCTTCCGGGACGAGAACACGGCGTCCTGGATCATCTTCAACGTGCTCTCCGACACGCTCTTCATGGTCGACCTGGTGCTCAACTTCCGCACCGGCATCGTCAAGGAGGACAACACCGAGATCCTGCTGGACCCCAGGTCAGTGTGTGGGTGTTACAGGTGAGACAAGGTGAAAGAGAGCACCTTTTGTTTCACAGCCTCATGAATATGAATGAGCGGCCAGGTGGACGGCGCGGTGGAGCGTGGAATGTTTGCTGAGCCTTTGTTGTGGCTTTGTGCGTCAGGGCCATCCGCCACAAGTACCTGAAGACCTGGTTCCTGGTGGACTTTGTGTCGTCCATCCCGGTGGACTACATCTTCCTGATGGTGGACAGCCTGGACTCGGAGGTCTACAGGACGGCCAGGGCGCTCCGCATCGTGCGCTTCACGAAGATCCTCAGCCTGCTGCGCCTGCTCCGCCTCTCCAGACTTATACGATACATCCACCAGTGGGAGGAGGTGAGAGCACCACCACCCGGCACGCTCGCCCGTGATCACGCATCATTCCGCAACACCTAAGTCACACACTTACAACGCAAGCAATGTTGGAATGGTTCTCGCCCGGAAAATGGTGGAGTGCCATCTCCGGGTTAGGGAGGAGATCTTTCCCCAAGTGGAGGAGTTCAAGTACCTAGGACTCTTGTTCACGAGTGAGGGAAGAGTGGATGGTGAGATCGACAGGCGTATCAGTGCGGCGTCTTCAGTGATGTGGACGTCCATGTGTCGCTGTATCGGTCGGACGTGCCTTAAACACCTCCCCAGGGAGGCTCCCGGAGGACATCCTGACCAGATGCCTAAACCACCAAGCTCCTTTCCATTTGGAGGAGCAACGGATGACCTTCCGGATGACAGATCTTCTCACCCTTTCTCTAAGGGAGAACCTCCACCCGGCGGAGGAAACTCATTCCAGCTGCTTGCATCCGTGGTCTTTTTCTTTTGGTCATAACCCAAAGCTCATGACCATAGGTGAGGATGGGAACGTAGATCGACAGCTAAATTGAGAGCTTTGCCTTCCGGCTCAGCTCCTTCTTCACCACGACGGATCGATACAGGGTCCACATCACTGCAGACGCCGTCAGTTGTTTTTCTCTTCTGGGTATCTTGCCCCATGTGGAGTAGTTAAGTACCTCAGAGTCTTGTTCCCCAGTGAGGGAAGAGTGGATGGTGAGATCGACAGGCGTATCAGTGCGGCGTCTTCAGTGATGCGGACGTCCATGTGTTGCTGTATCGGTCGGACGTGCCTTAAACACCTCCCCAGGGAGGCTCCCGGAGGACATCCTGACCAGATGCCTAAACCACCAAGCTCCTTTCCATTTGGAGGAGCAACGGATGACCTTCCGGATGACAGATCTTCTCACCCTTTCTCTAAGGGAGAACCTCCACCCGGCGGAGGAAACTCATTTTAGCTGCTTGCATCCGTGGTCTTTTTCTTTTGGTCATAACCCAAAGCTCATGACCATAGGTGAGGATGGGAACGTAGATCGACAGCTAAATTGAGAGCTTTGCCTTCCGGCTCAGCTCCTTCTTCACCACGACGGATCGATACAGGGTCCACATCACTGCAGACGCCGTCAGTTGTTTTTCTCTTCTGGGTATCTTGCCCCATGTGGAGGAGTTAAGTACCTCAGAGTCTTGT
>NC_084741.1:710385-747885 GCF_033978785.1 Entelurus aequoreus | reverse complement strand
GCTAAGTTGAAGTCTAAATCTAAGTCTAGGTCTAGGTCTAAGACAAGTGCTAGGACTGAGTCAAAGTCTAAGGCTAAGTCTATGTCTAAGTCTAGGTCTAAGTCTAGTCCTAGGTTTTAGCTAAGGCTAGGCCTAAGTCTACATCTAAGTCTAGGTCTAGTTCAAGGTTGAAGTCTAAGTCTAGGTCTAAGTCTACATCTAAGTCTAGGTTAAGTCTAACTCTACACCTAAGTCTAAGCCTACATCTAAGTCTAAGTATAAGTCGAAGTCCACAACTAAGTCTAAGTATACGTCGAAGTCTACAACTAATTAAGTCTACATCTAAATCTAGGTCTAAGGCTAGGTCTAAGTGTATGGCTAAATTGAAGTCTAAATCTAAGACTAGGTCTGAGTCTAGTTCTAGGTCTAAGTCTAAGGCTAAGTTGAAATCTAAGTCTAGTTCTAGGTCGGAGTCTAGGTCTAGGTCTGAGTCTAAGGCTAAATCTAGGTCTAGTTGTATGTCTAAGTCTATGTCTAAGTCTAGGTGTAAGTCTAGTCCTAGGTTTTAGCTAAGGCTAGGCCTAAGTCTACATCTAAGTGTAGGTCTAGTCCTAGGTTGAAGTCTAAGTCTAGGTCTAAGTCTACATCTAAGTCTAGGTTAAGTCTACCTCTACACCTAAGTCTAAGCCTACATCTAAGTCTAAGTATAAGTCGAAGTCCACAACTAAGTCTAAGTATACGTCGAAGTCTACAACTAATTAAGTCTACATCTAAGTCTAGGTCTAAGGCTAGGTCTAAGTGTAAGGCTAAATTGAAGTCTAAATCTAAGACTAGGTCTGAGTCTAGTTCTAGGTCTAAGTCTAAGGCTAAGTTGAAATCTAAGTCTAGGTCTAGGTCTGAGTCTAGGTCTAGGTCTGAGTCTAAGGCTAAATCTAGGTCTAGTTGTATGTCTAAGTCTAGGTGTAAGTCTAAGTGTCTATGTAAGTGTAAGCGCCATGTCCTCTCCCGTGTGGTCCAGAACGACACCTGGGGCATTCAGTACTCCTACGCTCTGTTCAAAGCCATGAGTCACATGCTGTGCATCGGCTACGGGGCCCAGGCTCCTGAGGGCATGAACGACGTGTGGCTGACCATGCTCAGCATGATCGTGGGCGCCACCTGCTACGCCATGTTCATCGGCCACGCCACCGCCCTCATCCAGTCCCTGGACTCCTCCCGCCGCCAGTACCAGGAGAAGGTGAGGACCGCTGGAACACCTGCTGTCACACACATAACAGGAAACATCATCGTAGAAGGTCAGCTAACATCAAATAACATGAAACATCATCGTATAAGGTGAGGTGACTAAAATAACATGAAACATGATTGTATAAGGTGAGGTGACTAAAATGACATGTAACATGATTGTATAAGGTGAGGTGACTAAAATAACATGTAACATGATTGTATAAGGTGAGGTGACTAAACTAACATGTAACATCATTGCAAAAGGTGAAGTGACTAAAATAACATGTAACATTATTGTATAAGGTGAGGTGACTAAAATAACATGTAACATGATTGTATAAGGTGAGGTGACTAAAATAACATGTAACATGATTGTATAAGGTGAGGTGACTAAAATAACATGTAACATTATTGTATAAGGTGAGGTGACTGAAATAACATGTAACATGATTGTATAAGGTGAGGTGACTAAAATAACATGTAACATGATTGTATAAGGTGAGGTGACTAAAATAACATGTAACATGATTGTATAAGGTGAGGTGACTAAAATAACATGTAACATGATTGTATAAGGTGAGGTAACTAAACATAACATGTAACAATGTGTAAGGTGAGGTTACATAAAATAACACGAAACTTTATTGTAAAAGGTGAGGTGACTAAAATAACATGTAACATGATTGTATAAGGTGAGGTGACTAAAATAACATGTAACATTATTGTATAAGGTGAGGTGACTAAAATAACATGTAACATGATTGTATAAGGTGAGGTGACTAAAATAACATGTAACATGATTGTATAAGGTGAGGTGACTAAAATAACATGTAACATTATTGTATAAGGTGAGGTAACTAAAATAACATGTAACATTATTGTATAAGATGAGGTGACTAAAATAACATGTAACATTATTGTATAAGGTGAGGTGACTAAAATAACATGTAACATGATTGTATAAGGTGAGGTGACTAAAATAACATGTTACATGATTGTATAAGGTGAAGTGACTAAAATAACATGTAACATTATTGTATAAGGTGAGGTAACTAAACATAACATGTAACAATGTGTAAGGTGAGGTTACATAAAATAACACGAAACTTTATTGTATAAGGTGAGGTGACTAAAATAACATGTAACATGATTGTATAAGGTGAGGTGACTAAAATAACATGTAACATGATTGTATAAGGTGAGGTGACTAAAATAACATGTAACATTATTGTATAAGGTGAGGTGACTAAAATAACATGTAACATTATTGTATAAGGTGAGGTGACTAAAATAACATGTAACATGATTGTATAAGGTGAGGTGACTAAAATAACACGTAACATGATTGTATAAGGTGAGGTGACTAAAATAACATGTAACATGATTGTATAAGGTGAGGTGACTAAAATAACATGTAACATTATTGTATAAGGTGAGGTAACTAAAATAACATGTAACATTATTGTATAAGGTGAGGTGACTAAAATAACATGTAACATTATTGTATAAGGTGAGGTGACTAAAATAACATGATTGAATAAGGTGGGGTGACTAAAATAACATGTAACATGATTGTATAAGGTGAGGTGACTAAAATAACATGTAACATGATTGTATAAGGTGAGGTGACTAAAATAACATGTAACATTATTGTATAAGGTGAAGTAACTAAAATAACATGTAACATGATTGTATAAGGTGAGGTGACTAAAATAACATGTAACATGATTGTATAAGGTGAGGTGACTAAAATAACATGTAACATTATTGTATAAGGTGAAGTGACTAAAATAACATGTAACATTATTGTATAAGGTGAGGCAACATAAAATAACCTGAAGCATGATTGTATAAGGTGAGGTTACATAAAATAACATGAAACATTAATGTATAAGGTGAGGTAACTAAACATAACATGTAACAATGTGTAAGGTGAGGTTACATAAAATAACAGGAAACTTTATTGTATAAGGTGAGGTAACTTTACATAACATGTAACAATGTGTAAGGTGAGGTAACATTAAATAACATGTAACATTATTGTATAAGGTGGGGTAACATAAAATAAGATGAAACAGTATTGTATAAGGTGAGGCAACATTAAAACATGTAACATAAATGTATAAGGCTCGGTAACAAAAAGCATGTAATATAAATGTATTAGGTGTGGTGACAAAAAACATGTAACATAAATGTATAAGGTGCAGGGGGGAAAAATGATGTACCATAAATGTATAAGGTGTGGTAACAAAAGAATAACATGTAACATAAATGTATAAAGTGCGGTAACAAAAAAACATGTAACATAAATGTATAAGGTGCAGTAATTAAAAAACATGTAACATGAATGTATACCGTGAGGCAACAAAAACATGTAACATAAATGTATAATATGCAGTAACAAAAAAACATGTAACATAAATGTATTAAGTGCGGTAACAAAAGAATGATATGCAACACAAATGTATAAGGTGCGGTAATTAAAAAGACATGTAACATGAATGTATAAGGTGCGGTAACAAAAATGTAACATTAATGTCTCCGGTGAGGTAACAAAAACATGTAACATGATTGTATAAGGTGCGGTAACAAAAACGTAACATTAATGTCTCAGGTGAGATAACAAAAACATGTAACATAAATGTATAAGGTGCGGTAACAAAAGAATGACATGTAACATAAATGTATAAGGTGCGATAACAAAAGAATGACATGTAGCAAAAATGTATAAGGTGCGGTAACAAAAGGATGACATGTAACAAAAATATATAAGGTGCGGTAACAAAAGAATGACATGTAACAAAAATTTATAAGGTGCGGTAACAAATAAACATGTAACATAAATGTATAAGGTGCGGTAATTAAAAAAAACATGTAACATCAATGTATAAGGTGCGGTAAAAAAAACATGTAACATAAATGTATAAGGTGCGGTAATTAAAAAACATGTAACATAAATGTATAAGGTGCGGTAATTAAAAAACATGTAACATGAATGTATAATGTGCGGTAACAAAAAACATGTACCATAAATGTATTAGGTGCAATAACAAAAAACGTAACATAAATGTATAAAGTGCGGTAACAAAAACATAACATTAATGTATAAGGTGCGGTAACAAAAAAACATGTAACATAAATCTATAAGGTGCGGTAACAAAATAATGACATATAACAAATGTATAAGGTGCGATAACAAATAAACATGTAACATACATTATAAGGTGTGGTAATTAAAAAAACATGTAACATGATTGTATAAGGTGCGGTAACAAAAACGTAACATTAATGTCTCAGGTGAGATAACAAAAACATGTAACATAAATGTATAAGGTGCGGTAACAAAAGGATGACATGTAACAAAAATATATAAGGTGCGGTAACAAAAGAATGACATGTAACAAAAATTTATAAGGTGCGGTAACAAATAAACATGTAACATAAATGTATAAGGTGCGGTAATTTAAAAAAACATGTAACATCAATGTATAAGGTGCGGTAAAAAAAACATGTAACATAAATGTATAAGGTGCGGTAATTAAAAAACATGTAACATAAATGTATAAGGTGCGGTAATTAAAAAACATGTAACATGAATGTATAATGTGCGGTAACAAAAAACATGTACCATAAATGTATTAGGTGCAATAACAAAAAACGTAACATAAATGTATAAAGTGCGGTAACAAAAACATAACATTAATGTATAAGGTGCGGTAACAAAAAAACATGTAACATAAATCTATAAGGTGCGGTAACAAAATAATGACATATAACAAATGTATAAGGTGCGATAACAAATAAACATGTAACATACATTATAAGGTGTGGTAATTAAAAAAACATGTAACATGATTGTATAAGGTGCGGTAACAAAAACGTAACATTAATGTCTCAGGTGAGATAACAAAAACATGTAACATAAATGTATAAGGTGCGGTAACAAAAGAATGACATGTAACATAAATGTATAAGGTGCGGTAACAAAAGAATGACATGTAGCAAAAATGTATAAGGTGCGGTAACAAAAGAATGACACGTAACAAGAATGTATAAGGTGCGGTAACAAATAAACATGTAACATAAATGTATAAGGTGCGGTAATAAAAAAAAACATGTAACATCAATGTATAAGATGTGGTAAAAAAAAAATGTAACATAAATGTATAAGGTGCGGAAATTAAAAAACATGTAACATAAATGTATAAGGTGCGGTAACAAAAGAAAGACATGTAACATAAATGAACACCCTTCTAAGAATATTAAGTATGAATAAAGTATGAAGTATTTACATTGATTGTCAGAGAAATGAAACAATTAATGATACTGTAATTAGTTCCAATGTTTAAAATGATATCATTTTACATTTGAATCAACAATATTATATTTGATTGTGCCTTAAATCTGATGAATATTTGTCTGACTGTGACACCGTGTGTGTGTGTGTGTGTGTGTGTGTATGTGTGTGTGTGTGTGTGTGTGTGTGTGTGTGTGTGTGTGTGTGTGTGTGTGTGTGTGTGTGTGTGTGTGTGTGTGTGTGTGTGTGTGTGTGTGTGTGTGTGTGTGTGTGTGTGTGTGTGTGTGTTCCTGCAGTACAAACAAGTAGAACAGTACATGTCCTTCCACAAGCTTCCTGCGGACGTGCGACAAAAGATCCACGAGTACTACGAGCATCGCTTTCAGGGCAAAATGTTTGATGAGGAGAACATCCTGGGAGAACTCAGTGAGCCGCTGAAAGAAGTAAGTCCTGAGCCTGAGCGCACTAAAGAAGTCTCACGTGGCGTCGTTCTTCCCGCTAACGGGTGTGTTCCTGCAGGAGATCGTCAGCTTTAACTGCCGTAGCTTAGTGGCTAACATGCCGCTGTTTGCTAACGCCGACCCCAACTTTGTGACCGCCGTGCTCACCAAGCTGCGCTTTGAGGTCTTCCAGCCGGCAGACTTCATCATCAGAGAAGGAACAGTCGGCAGGAAGATGTACTTCATTCAACATGGACGAGTCGGCGTGCTGACCAGAGGCAACAAGGAAACCAAGCTGAGCGACGGCTCTTATTTTGGAGGTGAGAAGACGGAGCCATGCTGCATTTGCTCCATTAATCACCTTCCTTGCTCTCCCAGAAATCTGTTTGCTGACTCGAGGGCGGAGGACAGCCAGTGTCCGTGCTGACACCTACTGCAGGTTGTACTCACTCAGTGTGGACAGCTTCAATGAGGTGCTGGAGGAGCACCCCATGATGCGGCGGGCCTTTGAAACCGTCGCCGTGGACCGTTTGGACCGAATAGGTAATCTACCTGCTAACTTCCTGGGTTTCACTTGTCGGACTTTTGCTAGAGGGCCACCAAATCATTTGTTTCTCAAATGTGGTCTGTATGGACGCAGCAATACTTGTACTTGTATTACACCTCTCCACCAGCTGTGGCGGTAATTGATCCGTCAGTTCAGGGCCCTGTATAGAGAGAGTATTGCAAACTTGGTTTCAGAAGGTCTCCTAAATGAGAGGCCAGGGTACCATGTTGTGTACCAACTCTGAAACTGAGATGTCCGTACTCTATAGATGGCTCCGAACTGATCCAGAGCCGTTTATAGAAAGTATGGCCAACTCTGTTTCTGAGTTGCAAACATGGCACCCTGTAGTCACTTGAGTGGCTTTTGACCAATCATTTAGGAGATCCTCCGACCATACTCTCTCTGATTGGTCTAAAGCTCTGATTGGTCTAAAGCCCCTCACGTGACTACAGGGTGCCAAGTTTTCTAGAAAATTTGAAACCGAGTTGGCCATACTCTCTCTATACACGGCTCTGCATCAGTTCAGAGCCGTCTATCGACATGGCGCTCTGTAGATACTCTATATAATTTGTCAAAAGCCTCTCACATAACTACAGGATTCCATGTTGTGTACCAACTCTGAAACCGTGTTGGCCATACTCTCTATACATGGCTCTGCATCAGTTCAGAGCCGTCCATCGACATGGCGCTCTTTAGTAACGTAAAATACTTTTGACCAATCATTTAGGAGCTACTCTCTCTAATTTGTCAGAAGCCCCTCACATAACTACAGGATTCCATGTTGTGTACCAACTCTGAAACCGAGTTGTCCGTACTCTATAGACGACTCCGAACTGATGCAGAGCCGTTTATAGAGAGTATGGCCAACTCAGTTTCAAAATTAGTTGCAAACATGGTACTCTGTAATCACGTGAGGGGCTTTTGACCAATCATTTAAGAGATCCTCCGGCGATGCTCTCTCTGATTGGTCAAAAGCCCCTCACGTGACGACAGTGTGCCATGTTTGCTACCAACTTTAAAGTCGAGTTGGCCATACTCTCCCTATAGACGGCTCAGCATCGGTTTGGAGCTGTCAATAGAATATGGAAAACTTGGTTTCAGAGTTGGTCCCCAACATGGCACCCTGTAGTTATAAGGGACTTTTGACAAAATAGGGAGAGTACTTCCTAAATGATTGTTCAAAAGCCACTCACGTGACGACAGTGTGCCATGTTTGCTACCAACTTTAAAGTCGAGTTGGCCATACTCTCCCTATAGACGGCTCAGCATCGGTTTGGAGCTGTCAATAGAATATGGAAAACTTGGTTTCAGATTTGGTCCCCAACATGGCACCCTGTAGTTATAAGGGACTTTTGATAAAATAGAGAGAGTATTTCCTAAATGATTGTTCAAAAGCCCCTCACGTGACTACATGGCACGATGTTGGAGACTAACTCTGAAAACGTGTTGGCCATACTCTCTATACATGGCTCTGCATCAGTTCAGAGCCGTCCATCGACATGGCGCTCTTTAGTAACGTAAAGGACTTTTGATCAATTATTTAGGAGCTACTCTCTCTAATTCGTCAAAAGCCCCTCACATAACTACAGGATTCCATGTTGTGTACCAACTCTGAAACCAAGTTGGCCATACTCTATAGACGGCTCCGAACTGATGCAGAGCCGTCTATAGAGAGTATGGCCAACTCAGTTTCAAAATTAGTTGCAAACATGGTACTCTGTAATCACCTGAGGGGCTTTTGACCAATCATTTCGGAGATCCTCCGGCGATGCTCTCTCTGATTGGTAAAAAGCCCCTCCCGTGACTACAGGGCACCATGTTGGAGACCAACTCTGAAAACGTGTTGGCCATACTCTCTATACATGGCTCTGCATCAGTTCAGAGCCGTCCATCGACATGGCGCTCTTTAGTAACGTAAAGGACTTTTGATCAATTATTTAGGAGCTACTCTCTCTAATTCGTCAAAAGCCCCTCACATAACTACAGGATTCCATGTTGTGTACCAACTCTGAAACCAAGTTGGCCATACTCTATAGACGGCTCCGAACTGATGCAGAGCCGTCTATAGAGAGTATGGCCAACTCAGTTTCAAAATTAGTTGCAAACATGGTACTCTGTAATCACCTGAGGGGCTTTTGACCAATCATTTCGGAGATCCTCCGGCGATGCTCTCTCTGATTGGTAAAAAGCCCCTCCCGTGACTACAGGGCACCATGTTGGAGACCAACTCTGAAAACGTGTTGGCCATACTCTCTATACATGGCTCTGCATCAGTTCTGAGCCGTCCATCGACATGGCACTCTTTAGTAACGTAAAGGACTTTTGATCAATTATTTAGGAGCTACTCTCTCTAATTTGTCAAAAGACCCTCACATAACTACAGGATTCCATGTTGCGTACCATACTTGTCCATACTCTGTGAACTGATGCAGAGCCATGTATAGAGTATGACCAACTTGGTTTCAAGGTTGGTAGCACCCATGGCACACTGTAATCACATGAAAGGCTTTTTACCAATCATTTTGGAGATTCTCTGGCTATACTCTCTGATTGGTCAAAAGCCACTGATGTGACTACAGGACGCCATGTTTGCGATCAACTTTGAAACCGGGTTAGCCATACTCTCCCTATACATGGCTCTGCATCTGTATAGAGACATGGGGCCCTGTGGGCACGTGAAGGGCTTTTGACCAATCATTTAGAAGATGCTCTCTCTAATTGGTCAAAAGCCCTTCACGTAACTACAGGGCGCCATGTTGGGGACCAACTCTGAAAACGAGTTGTCCGCAATCTCTCTATACATGGCTCTGCATAAGTTCAGAGCCGTCTATAGAGGGAGTATGGCCAACTCCATTTCAGATCATCTCCTAAATAATTGGTCAAAAGCCCTCACGTGACTACTTGGCACCATGATTGATGCCAACTTTGAGCTGGCGCTATAACTTCCTTCCACATGCACCCTTCTTCCTGAATATTTTGGTGGTAGGTCGGCGCTTTGGGCAGGACGCGATCGCATGCGTCATGCATTCCCGCTGACTTGCGTGAATGCATGATCATTACAAACATGAGCTTCAAACACTCATGTATGAGCTTTGACTTAGTGGGTTATTTTTAATATTTTTATTTATATCATGCTCGGGGCAATTATGGGGGCAAAGAGTTATCATATCATACTGTGACTTTATGTGGGCTCTTGCATGAGGATGTTCCGATGTCACCTTTTGAAGAGCTTATGTCCTACCGTAAGACGAGGAGACTAAAATTGTGGTACAAACTGTAGCAATAGCAGTGCTGGAGAGAAGACTGCAGTACAAAGTCCAGCGCAATCTCTCCCGATGGTCCCACTCTTCAGTGGTTTTGTCCTCCTTGCTGCAATTATTGGCGGAGTTGTGTGGGTGTTGTCCAATTAAACCAAAAGTTAACCTGAGACTATGTTAACACTGCACGGTAGGACATCCACATTACAAAAAAAAATGCAATGTCAAATGTAAATGGGAACTGACTTGCGTGCAGATGTGACGTCATGACGTCACACGAGCTGCTGTGTTTACAGAAGTCTATCCATCCATTCATCTTCTTCCCCTTATCTGAGGTCAGGTCGCGGGGGGGCAGCAGCCTAAGCAGGGAAGCACAGACTTCCCTCTCCCCAACCACTTTGTCCAGCTCCTCCCGGGGGATCCCGAGTCGTTCCCAGGCCAGCCGAGAGACAGTCTTCTCGTCTTCTCAACGTTTCCTGGGTCTTCTCTAGGGAGGCGTTCGGGTGGCATCCTGACCAGATGCCCGAACCACCTCATCTGGCTCCTCTCCATGTGGAGGAGCAGCGGCTTTACTTTGAGCTTCTCACCCTATCTCTAAGGGAGAGACCCGCCATCCTGCGGAGGAAACTAATTTGTGCCACTTGTACCCGTGATCTTGTCCTTTCGGTCATAACCCAAAGCTCATGACCATAGGTGAGGATGGGAACGTAGATCGACCAGTAAATTGAGAGCTTTGCCTTCCGGCTCAGCTCCTTCTTCACCACAATGGATCGATACAGCGTCCGCATTACTGAAGACGTTGCACCGATCCGCCTGTCGATCTCACCATCCACTCTTCCCTCACTCGTGAACAAGATTCCGAGGTACTTGAACTCCTCCACATGGGGCAAGATCTTTTCCCCAACTCGGAGTTGGCACTCCACCCTTTTCCGGTCGAGAACCATGGACTTGGATTTGGAGGTGCTGATTCTCATCCCAGTCGCTTCACACTCGGCTGCGAACTGATCCAGAAGTATTCTATACTATTCTGGTAGGTCTTGATTTGGAATTTTTCTTATCCAATCAATTATTGTCCAGAGAAATCTTAAGAACTATTAAAATGTTTATTTGAGTGTTCAAATAACATTTGGTTACAAAGGAGAAAGTTAATGCTGCTACAGAAAGAAAGAAGAAAGAGCAAGAAGAAGCGAGAGAGAGCAAGAGAGAGAGAGACAAATAACTCTTCCGGATCTTAACAGCTTTTGGGAATGAGAGGGCAAGGAGTAAAGGTTGTGGCGTAATGTTTCATCCTGGGAAGGGGAGGAAGATGAGCAAAACACACGTAATCTGATTGTGATATTGGCCAAAACGAGGAAAGTTTTGATTAAACATTGAACAGGCAGTCACAATCACAAAAGAAACCCATTTGAGGAGTAACCTTTGACGAAGGACAAATATAACATAAATTAGTGATTGTCCAACATCACGGCAATCTTTGTCGCGGAGGTTTAGAGACATCCCCGGCAAGCCCCAAGAATGCGTAAGAGTCATAAAAGTGTCCTATCTTAGGACCAAAAAACGGACCAAAGCAGTGAAGACAAATTGTGCTTTTAATCAAGAGATTACTAAAATATCTATTTTGCCATTACAGTGTCAGTCCTTTGTGGCAATTTCAAGGATTTTGTGCAAACAAAGTCAACGTTTTCTGAACAGACTTTTGGCTCTGGCAGTTTGCGGGACATTTGGTTTGTCGTCTGCTCCGAAGAACAAGCAGCCGGAGACAGGAGTGGTGGAACATTGACACAAGTTCCTAAAAGAGATGATTTTCGCCCGTTTTCTGCTCTTTTATCAACTATTTATTTTGCAACCGTCTATTTTGACAACGAATTATGACATTCTGGTCAGATGAACGCCACCGGAGCGTTCAGGCTGCAGTCACATTAGGGGAGTGCATCTCTACCTTAAATGGCAATCCAATATGAATCTCGATACATGTGTTACGATACGTTTCACTAACATTACTTAACAATACGATTTGATGCGGATGGAAGCTTTAAATCGTGACTAGAAAATTAAATGTATAATTTCACAACAAAGTCTTGTGTTCATTTTTTAAATAGACAAATACAAAACGGGCGGTTCCTCTATTACTAGCAAATAGTAGAAATAACAACTTAAAAGCATTGCAATCCATAAATTAGAAAATGCTAATTACTGTTAATTAATTTTCTTAATGTCGATTCTTAGTTGAGTTTCCAAATTTGATCAAAAGACTGAAGAGTTGTGATATTCAGGAATGAACCAAATCTATCGACTGGCTCATTGACATGAACCATAGGTTTGTTTTTATTTGAAGTGTGACAGTGATGAAACATTTGGATCTCAGCCTAGGCTTTACTAAAAATGGGTTTTTCAGTACAAGTAATTCTAGAAGCAGACATTCCGTAGACTTTCATGTCTCCAAACATCCCAAAAAAGTTGCAAGATTTATCGCGAGTCGCTTGTGAGAAAGTAAGTCACTAAGATAAGTTGGAAAGATACTAGATTTAGCAAGAACGTCGCCAAGTGGACAACACTGCGCTGAAGTGTGTGTGTGAAAGATAAAGATGCAAAGGCCCGCTTTACTGTGCTTCTGATTGGTTCACATTGCGCCGTGCCCTCAGTGGTTGGCTAGGTTTTGGCACGAGAATTTATGGATTGGTCTGTGATTGGTTCTTTTGGTAAGTCAATCAGAATTACTCGAACTACGGCAGGCCACGAAAAAACAAGTGTATCATTATGAAACAATACATACAGAGTAGTAAATGGGGAAATATAAGTGTGAGAAATGTCAAGTGTGCCATGAGAAAGGGTTCAATTGCGCTACTCGCACGCTCAAGCGTGATGCTTGGCAGCTCTGCAGCTAGGTCTTTAGCACAGTGAACAGTGTAGTAGATGCTGTGATAGTCTTTAACTTTAGCACAATGAACAGTGTAGTAGATGCTGTGATAGTCTTTAACTTTAGCACAATGAACAGTGTAGTAGATGCTGTGATAGTCTTTAACTTTAGCACAATCAACAGTGTAGTAGATGCTATGATAGGTCTTTAACTTTAGCACAATGAACTGTATTAGATGCTGGGACAGGTCTTTAACTTTAGCACAATGAACAGTGTATTAGATGCTGTGATAGGTATTTAACTTTAGCACAATGAACAGTGTATTAGATGCTGTGATAGGTATTTAACTTTAGCACAATGAACTGTATTAGATGCTGGGACAGGTCTTTAACTTTAGCACAATGAACAGTGTATTAGATGCTGTGATAGGTCTTTAACTTTAGCACAATGAACAGTGTATTAGATGCTGTGATAGGTATTTAACTTTAGCACAATGAACTGTATTAGATGCTGGGACAGGTCTTTAACTTTAGCACAATGAACAGTGTATTAGATGCTGTGATAGGTCTTTAACTTTAGCACAATGAACTGTATTAGAGGCTGCGATAGGTCTTTAAATTTAGCACAATGAACAGTGTAGTAGATGCTGTGATAGGCCTTTAACTTTAGCACAATCAACAGTGTCGTAACTGCTGTGATAGTTCTTTAACTTTAGCACAATGAACAGTGTCGTAACTGCTGTGATAGGTCTTTAACTTTAGCACAATGAACAGTGTATTAGATGCTGTGATAGGTCTTTAACTTTAGCACAATGAACAGTGTAGTAGATTCTGTGATAAGTCTTTAACTTTAGCACAATGAACAGTGTAGTAGATGATATGATAGGTCTTTAAATTTAGCACAATGAACAGTGTAGTAGATGTTGTGATTACCTCGCAGAGTTGTGGCTAAGTTGGAGCTGGAAGTCTTTCAAATCAGTGTCCTTGTCTTGCCAGTTGGTAGGTCTGCCCGCATTAGCATCCTTAGCTCCCTCATCTCCGGCTTGAGTGTCTCGATGCCATCACAACAGGTGAGTGCTCAGATTTGCAGCTACTTTATCGCTGCTTTCCAAACATTACAACTGACCGTTACTTTTTTAATTTACCGCACTTTAGATTTAATATTCGGAGGTGCATTGTTTGTAAACTCTTTCGGTGCTGTCTGCCATGTTGCTCTGTCGTTGTCAGTGGCAAACGAGAACGGCACTCACATGTTACGTTATCACAGAAATCTTGCAAAATTAGAACGGCCATATTTTTTATCAGATCTACTTTAATTAGTTTGTATCTTCTTTGCTCCTCAACAGGAAGGAAAAACTCAGTGCTCCTGAGGAAGTCATCTCAAGGTGGTTCACTCGGGGGCAGTATGGGCCGTGGAGGGGGTCGGGGTGCAGGAGGTCCAGGGGCAGGTGTAGGTCTGGCAGCAGGCAGTCTGGGTTCCTGTGACAGCTTACTGGTGCAGCAGATTGTCAAACACGACAGCATGCCGGCCATGCAGGACGCCATCGCAGCGGCCGCGGCAGGAAGAAGCACCGCCATTGGAAGAAGTGGCACCATGTCTCCCAGACCTCGTCCCCTCATCTGGGCACCGCTGGTTCATGCCCCCCTGCAGACAGCGGCTGCCACAAGTAACGTGGCCATCGCCCTCATGCACCAGCAGCAGCAGCTACAGCAATTGCAGCAACAGCATGCACTGGGGGGCACTTTCTTCCTGCCTTCTCCTCTTATATCACCGTCCCCCTCCTCCTCCTTCCCGCTCTCACCTCCTCGTGCCCCCATCTTGCAACCCCTTCGCCCATCAGTCAGCTCCCTCATTGGAATGATGGCAATGAGCGGGATGGGAGGTTTGTCTCCAAGAGCAGGATTCCCTGCCTCTCCTTCCACCATCGGCCCACCAGGTGGGTTTATCCCCCCACCAGGTGGGTTTATCCCCCCACCTGTGGCCAAGACAACCCCCGCTCCGGCGTCTTCTATGCCAACGTCTCTCCAACAAGGAAGGACTATTCACTACAACCTGCGCCTCCAGGCTGATCATCTTCCAGCACTTGCTGGATCTGTCACAACCCCAACAGGAGGAGGAACATCAAACCCACTCTTAAACAAGATGCAAACCTACAACCCCCCCGCTGCCCCAGGTGGCCCAGATAGCAATGCTCATGTGAACTGCCAACAGGGAGCAAAAGAAGCACTTATGCGGCATGGCGGTAACAGCTGTCAGGGTCTACCAGCATTGGGCAGGCTCACCCAGGAGGCCAGACTGATGTCTGCCTCGCAGCCCACTTTGCCTCACCGCTCTTGGGCTGGCGTGCAACCTCATCCCCCTCTCCACCGGAAGGCCTCAGGTGGAAATTTGCTCACAGCTCCTTTCCTGGTGGGGCAGTTAGCCCGAGGTGGAAGTGCGGGAATACTCACCTCTAATCCTGCAGTGCCACCTGTAGGAAATATGGCCCAAATACAGCAACAGGCCCCAGCCCCCATTCAGCCTACTATGTACACACAGTGCTTCCCTCATGTTACCCCCATGCCCACCTTCATAGCTCCACAAATGCCTTCGGCCCCTGCCACCCCCTCACCAGTGCCCACACCACCATCTTCTAATCCGATGAACTCGCAGACTCCCCAACCAAAGCCACCGTCTCGCTCCTCATCACCACCTTCTTGCTCCACCCCTCCCCTGACAGTAACAACCCCATTGTCTTTGACACCGCGCCCCAAACCGTTCGCTACCCCTTCTCCTCGCTCATCATCCCCGTCGCCGTCCTCCACTCCTCCCCCCTCCTGTGTCTCAACTCCAGTTCCCTTACCTCAAACATTTGGAGCCAAGTCCTCTCTGAGCTCCTCGCCTCCATCTCCAGCGGTCTCCACTACACCCCCACAAAGCGCACAAGTTAAAGCTTCCAACACACTGCCCGCCGCATCACCATTGTCCGGGACCAGCCCTGCAACAACCCCAGTCCCGTCACCAACTCTCACACCCAGACAAACTCCCATTGAGACATTGGCCCCACCTTTTACGCCAACCTCCAACCCTTCCCTGAGCAAATCCTCAAGTCCAACTTCTTGTCTTCAGCCTTCAGTCTTAAATGCCGCCAGGACTCCAACCCCGAGCCAAATCCCCAAACCTTCCCTCGCTCCTCCCCCTGCGAGCACAAACTCCCCCACCAAAGTCAGATTCACCGTCCATCCGGTAAAGCAAACCCTTACCCCGAGCACCACGTCCACGTTGAATCGTCCCACAATATCATCCCCGAGCTCCGTGAAGAACACCACAACACCGACTGACTGTGCTACAGCATCCGCCCACCTCCCGAAACAAATCATAACCCCAAACGCTGCCCTTACCCATCCCTCCAAAACCAATGCGCCCTCCTCCCTGGCTAAGCCCATGCAGGCTTCTACCGTCGCGCAAGCCACACACACCGCCACCCCAGCTACCAACACCTCGCCAAAAGGGGCTAAAAGGGAACCTCAGCAGTCACGAGCCAGAAAAGACTCCGAAGGGTTGAGGCACCAACTGCCGGCTAACATGTAAACATACAAAAATAAAAACAGCAGCAAGGATGTAGCTTGTGCCGGCTGACCATGACGGTACAAACAACCATTCTCCTGTGGACAACTTCATGGTGTTTGCATCCACGCTAGGATAAGATTGTCGGAGTTTGTGTGACTCGACATGCATTGGCATACCTGTCAATGGTATTTGGAGCGGCAAGGAAACAGAGGTAGAAACTTGACTCAAGGAGAGGTTAAAAAAACTTTGATTACTTCTACTGGTTAATCAAAAGAGCAATACATGTGAGACATCTTCCAATACTGTGCTAAAGTCTGAGGCCACTGCTGGATTTGTTCTTTTAATGCGCAGCAATAGTCCACAGTAGGACACAATGACATTGGTCAGGAATCCAGACTATGTCCATTTACGTCCAAAGAGAAGCGGCGTCCTGGTGAATGTATCGGTGCATTCCAGGATGCTGGGAAGTAAGAAACCCTCAAAAGCTTCAGCCCGCGTTTTATTGGTCAAGCAGAAATTCAAAAGACTGACCATGGAATTTGGTACACCTTAAAGGGGCTGAAATGCACTCATGTTAAATTTGAGTTTGGCTCGTGGAAAAATGTGGCCGCCATCAAGCTTCCTTGCCGGGGCACAGGCAGGACTTGGCAAGTAATTGTTCATAAGTCCTTGACCATTTTTCCAATATTTGTACAAGTTTGAGGATTTTAGCTTTCAGACCACAACCCGTAGGTGACACATCTACTGGTGGCTTAATGATTTGGCGACAGGTAACAAAATTGATAATAATTTGACTTATTCGGGGCGTCTGGGAGAGAAAACTTCAGGTGTCAGTTTCAGGCACTACTCACTCGTTCCTTTCGCACCATCATTTTTCTGCCTGTTCCGCAACGAGGCAGTAAAATCAACCTGGAAATGTTCCGCATTATGAGGTAGCATCAAAGGCGTAACAGAGGTGAGTTGAGTATTCCGCATTGACCAAGTTTAACAGCTGACGCTTATTACTCCGCTGGTGCGGTGAGTGTTTGATGCTTCATGCTACCTGGCTCCTGTGTCAGAGGCTCAGCCCGATCTTCTGTTTGCGGTCTGCTTTCTCTGCGTGAAAGGCGCTCCAGCTGGGACTCCCGTCTTGCTCGCCAAATCATCGTCACCAAAGTGTAACACGAGTAACAATCGGACGCATTGCAGACTGCAAAGTTGATCCACTTGTGAATAAGTAGAAGTACACGTAGGTACACACAAACTGCAGTTTTGTTTAGTCCCACCTGTGTGTGTTTTTGTGCGTGTGGTCTAGTTTTGATTCTCACTGCTCTGCTGTGCACTGTGGCTTTCTATCCTGCATACACAGTGGGGACCCGTTTAGGTCGACAACACGTCCATGTTGACCCACTCATCAAGTCCTGAGTCACCGTGTTCTTATTATTACTTAAAAATGCCCGCTCGAGTCGACGTTCATGGTGGGTTATTTTGCATACCTGTCATCCCTCCCGTTTTCACCTGGAAACTCCCGTATGTTGACCTTCTTTTATGCCGACTTCCTGTTCCTGCCCCCCCCCACGCCCCCACGCCCGACATTTTTTCCCTCCGTTAAAAACAATCTTTTCTTGTACTGCCGGCTTCCGGTCCACTTGCCTCATCTGGGTAAACATGGGTGTAACACACACGGTGCAGCCTGTAAAATGTCAGACCTTCAAAACAAAAGTATGGCTGTAAACATGGGCAACACGTAGCATGCAGCCTGTAAAGGAATCAGCCCTTCAAAATAAAAGCGCCGCTGAAAAAAAGAATCATAATGAAATGGATAATGAATAATGTCAACAAGTAGCTGTAGGTTGAAAACTTATGAGCAATGGCCAACTTGAGTTATGTCAACAACCACTTATGTCGACAACCACTTATGTCAACAACCACTTATGTCAACAACACCTTATGTCAAGAACTACTTATGTCAACAACAACTTATGTCAACAACCATTTATGTCGACAACCACTTATGTCAACACTTATTTATGTCAACAACCACTTATGTACACAACCACTTATGTCGACAACCACTTACGTCAACAACCACTTATGTCAACAACCACTTATGTCAACAACCACGTATGTCAACACTTATTTATGTCAACAACCACTTATGTCGACAACCACTTACATCAACAACCACTTATGTCGATAACCACTTATGTCAACAACCACTTATGTCAACAACCACTTATGTCAACACTTATTTATGTCAACAACCACTTGTGTCGACAACCACTTACGTCAACAACCACTTATGTCGACAACCACTTATGTCGACAACCACGTATGTCAACAACCACTTATGTCAACACTTATTTATGTCAACAACCATTTATGTCGACAACCACTTATGTCAACAACCACTTATGTCAATAATGACTTATGTCATAAACCATTTATGTCGACAACCACTTATGTCAACAACTATCCATGTCAACAACCACTTAGGTCATAAACCACTTAAGTCGACAACCACTTATGTAAACAATTACTTATGTCAAGAACACCTTATGTCAACAACCACTTGTGTCAACAACACCTTATGTCAACAACCACTTGTGTCGACAACACCTTATGTCAACAACACCTTATGTCGACAACCACATATGTACACAACACCTTATGTCAACAACCTTTTGTGTCGACAATCACTAGTGTCAACAACGACTTATGTCAACAACGACTTATGTCAACAACCACTTATGTCAACAACACCTGATGTCAACAACCACTTATTCAACAATTATCTATGTCAACAACCACTTAGGTCAACAACCACTTATGTCAACAATTACTTTTGTCAAGAACATCTTATGTCAACAACCACTTGTGTCAACAACACCTTATGTCAACAACCACTTATGTCAACAACACCTTATGTCAACAACCACGTATGTCAACAACACCTTATGTCAACAACCTTTTATGTCGACAATCACTTATGTCAACAACTACTTATGTCAACAACAACTTATGTCAACAACGGCTTATGTCAACAACCATTTATGTCGACAACCACTTATGTCAACAACCACTTATGTCAACACTTAGTTATGTCAATAACCACTTATATCGACAACCACTTCTGTCAACAACAACTTCTGCCAACAACCACTTATGTCAACAACTATTTATGTCGACAACCACTTCTGTCAACAACCACTTATGTCAACAACCACTTACATGTATCTCAACAACCACTTATGTCGACAACCACTTATGTCAACAACCATTTGTGTCGACAATACCTTATGTCAACACCCAGTCATGTCAACAACCACTTGTGTCGATAACACCTTATGTCAACAAAGACTTATGTCAACAACCATTTATGTCGACAACAACTAGTGTCAACAACCACTTCTATCAACAACCTCTTATGTCAACAACCACTTCTGTCAACAACCACTTATGCCAACAACCACTTATGTCAACAACCATTTATGTCGACAACCACTTCTGTCAACAACCTCTTATGTCAACAACCACTTATGGCAACAACTATGTATGTCAACAACCACTTATGTCAACAACCACTTATGTCAACAACCACTTACATGTATCTCAACAACCACTTATGTCGACAACCACTTATGTCAACAACCATTTGTGTCGACAACACCTTATGTCAACACCCAGTCATGTCAACAACCACTTGTGTCGACAACACCTTATGTCAACAAAGACTTATGTCAACAACCATTTATGTCGACAACATCTTATGTCAACAACCACTTATGTCAACAACCACGTATGTCAACAACCACTTATGTCAACAACCATTTATGTCGACAACCACTTATGTCAACAACCATTTATGTCGACAACATCTTATGTCAACAACCACTTATGTCAACAACCACGTATGTCAACAACCAGTCATGTCAACAACTACTTATGTCGACAACAACTTATGTCAACAACCACTTATGTCAATACTTATTTATGTCAACAACCATTTATTTGGACAACCACTTATGTCAACAACCACTTAGGTCAACAGCCACTTATGTCAACAACCACTTGAGTCAACAAGTACTTATGTCAACAACGATTTATGTCGACAACCACTTATGTCAACAACCACTCATGTCAACAACCACTTATGTCAACAGCCATTTATGTAGACAACCACATATGTAAACAACCACTTATGTCAACAACCACTTATGTCAACAACCACTCATGTCAACAATCAGATATGTAAACAACAACTTATGTCAACAACCACGTATGTAAACAACCACTTATGTCAACAATCACTTATGTCAACAACCACGTATGTAAACAACCACTTATGTCAACAATCACTTATGTCAACAACCATGTATGTAAACAACCACTTATGTCAACAATCACTTATGTCAAAAACCATGTATGTAAACAACCACTTATGTCAACAACCACGTATGTAAACAACCACTTATGTCAACAACCACTTATGTCAACAACCATGTATGTAAACAACCACTTATGTCAACAATCACTTATGTCAACAACCACGTATGTAAACAACCACTTATGTCAACAATCACTTATGTCAACAACAATGTATGTAAACAACCACTTATGTCAACAATCACTTATGTCAACAACCACGTATGTAAACAACCACTTATGTCAACAATCACTTATGTCAACAACCACGTATGTAGACAACCACTTATGTCAACAGCCATTTATGTAGACAACCACTTATGTCAACAACCATGTATGTAAACAACCACTTATGTCAACAACCACTTATGTCAGCCAGTCTGAGGGTGTCGACTGAAGCGGGTTCCACTCTCATGTAAATAAAGGTTCCATCAGCCATGTTGCTTCCTTCCTTGTTTGTCCCGCCTTCTTCTCCTTGCACCTCATTACACAGCACTAATGCTAATGCTAATGCTAATGCTAACGCTGGCTCTGCTCTGCACATGCTTGATGTTAGCGTGCTAGCAACAATGAGACCATGATGCCTAGATGATATATAATATCTATATTTATTTATTTAAGGACCAAATGTTTTATTTTCTATTCATCACAGCTTTAGCTTTTGAATGGAGAGCAAACAATGTCAACAGGAAGTGGAGTGATGATGTTGTCGTGTGTGTGGATGTCAAAATAAAAGCCGCCTAAGATAAATGTTGGCTTTATTTTTGTCTTCTTTTTATTCAATTTCATTTCATTTTGGGTTTATTCTCAATCGTCACCTGACCACACTGTGAGTGTGTGTGTGTGTGTGTGTGTGTCCATCCATTTTCTACTGCTTGTCCCTTGTGCTGGAGCCTATCCCAGCTGCATTGGGGCGGAAGACGGGGTACACCTTGGACAAGTCGCCACCTCATCACAGGGCCAACACAGATAGACAGACAACATTCACACTCACATTCACACACTAGGGACCATTTAGTGCTGCCAATCAACCTATCCCCAGGTGCATGTCTTTGGAGGTGGGAGGGGCCTATCCCCAGGTGCATGTCTTCGGAGGTGGGAGGGGCCTATCCCCAGGTGCATGTTTTCGGAGGTGGGAGGGGCCTATCCCCAGGTGCATGTCTTCGGAGGTGGGAGGGGACTATCCCCAGGTGCATGTCTTTGGAGGTGGGAGGGGCCTATCCCCAGGAGCATGTCTTCGGAGGTGGGAGGGGCCTATCCCCTGGTGCATGTCTTCGGAGGTGGGAGGGGACTATCCCCAGGTGCATGTCTTCGGAGGTGGGAGGGGCCTATCCCCAGGTGCATGTCTTCGGAGGTGGGAGGGGACTATCCCCAGGTGCATGTCTTTGGAGGTGGGAGGGGCCTATCCCCAGGAGCATGTCTTCGGAGGTGGGAGGGGCCTATCCCCAGGTGCATGTCTTTGGAGGTGGGAGGGGCCTATCCCCAGGTGCATGTCTTCGGAGGTGGGAGGGGCCTATCCCCAGGTGCATGTCTTTGGAGGTGGGAGGAAGCCGGAGTACCCGGAGGGAACCCACACAATATATTTGTATTTATTTAATTGTTTTTGTGTTTGGTTACACTCAGTTTATTGTTATTGTTTTAGTTACACTCTTTATTTATCAATTTTTTACTTTACTCACACACATTTCTTATTTTATTATATCATTATTTTGTTTTATTACAATAATTATTGTGTTCATTTTTTTAATTACCCGTTTTATTTTGTTTTATTTTAATATAATTGTTTTAGTTACATTCATTGTTCATTTTATTTTGTTTTATTTTGATGTTTTACTTATACTTGTTTTTTTTTACTCACACTCATCATTTAATAAATGTTATTATTATTTTTAGTTACACTTGTTATTTATTTCATGGGATTTTATTTTATTTTTAATTCTTTAGTTAAACTCTTTTATATTGTTTTATTTATTTTGTTTTTATTTTACTTACACTCATAATTATTTTAAATGTATTCTCATTTTGCTTAGTTGCACTCATTATTGTGAGGATTTTTTTTGGTTGTGCTTATTGTTTATTTTATTTGATCATATTTTTTAGTTACACTCATTATTTATGTCATGTGATTTTGTTTTATTTAGATTTTTTTTAGTTGCACTCAAATTTTTTTTATTTTTTTTTATTTTTAGTTATACTTTTTTTTAAACTTACACTCATTTATTTAATTGTATTATTTTTAGTGACACTCTTTACTTATTTCATGTGATTTTATTTTATTTTAAATATTTTACTGAAATCTTTTTTTCCCTTACATTCCTTATTCATTCATTATGTTTTTATTTGTATATATATATATATATATATATATATATATATATATATATATATATATATATATATATATATATATATATATATATATATATATATATATATATATATATATATACTAGGGCTGGGAATCTTTGGGTGTCCCACGATTCGATTCAAAATCGATTCTTGGGGTCACGATTAAATTCAAAATCGATTTTTTTTTTCAATTCAACACGATTCTCGATTCAAAAACGATTTTTTTTAAAAAAAAAAAAAAAAAAAAAAATTTAATTTTTTTTTAAATGAAAACAATACACAACAATACCATAATAATGCAATACAATTTCAAAACAAAACCCGACCCAGCAACATTCAGAATAGCAATAAACAGAGCAATTGAGGAGACACAAACATGACACGGAACAATCTAAAAGTAGTGAGACAAAAATTAATATTATTATGAACAACAGCATCAATATTAGTAACAATTTCAACATAGCAGTGATTAAAAATCCCTCATTGATATTATCATTACAAACATTAATAATAAAAAAATACAAAAAATGAACAATAGTGTCACAGTGGCTTACACTTGCATCGCATCTCATAAACTAAATGTCTAATGATAATGTCAATGAGGGATTTTTCATCACTGCTATGTTGAAATTGTAACCAATATTGATACTGTTGTTGATAATATTCATTTTTGTTTCACTACTTTTGGTTTGCTCTGTGTGGTGTTTGTGTCTCCTCTCAATTGCTCTGTTTATTGCAAACCAAACCCGACCCAGCAGATTATTGTTGCTGGGTCGGGTTTGGTTTTGGAATTGGATTGCATTGTTATGGTATTGCTGTGTATTGTTTTGTTAGATTGATTAATTAAAAAATTAAAAAAAAAAAAAAATAATAATAATAATAATAATAATAATAATAATAATAAAATAAAAAAATCGATTTTTTTTTTTAAAAATGAGAATCGATTCTGAATCGCACAACGTGAGAATCGCGATTCGAATTCGAATCGATTTTTTCCCACACCCCTAATATATACATATGTATTTTTTTAGTTACATTTGTTATTCATTTCATTGTATTATTATCTTGTTTAGTTACACTCATTATTGTGTTTACTTTTAGTTACGCTTATTATTCATATACATATAATTATTTTAGTTACACTTATTTACTTTATGAGATCTTGTTTCATTTTGATTTCTTTAGTTACAGTCATTATTTTATTTATTCTTATTTTTAATCTTGTTTTACTTACCCTCAATATTTATTTAAATGTATTATTATTATTATTATTATCTCGTTTCCCTCAATATCTATTTTGTGTGATTTTATTTTATTAAAATTTCTTTAGATTAACTGTTTTTTATTTAATTTTACCTAAACCCAATATTTATTTAATGTCATTATTTATATACTCACACTCATTATTTATTTGTATTTTTTAAATTTAACTTATTTGATTTAACGCAGCAAAAAAAGGTCAACCTCCATACCTGCAGTGAGCAAGTCTGACCACAAGATGGAGACATAACAACACAACACAGGACGGATCTGTCTCTCAGTGTTTAAACAAGTCGCACAAATGTATCGATTATGTATCGATTATGTCCGTCATCATTTCATTTTTACTCATCAAAACGTTGTTTCTTGTGTAGAAAGAAGAAGCAGAAACAACATGTAACAATATAATCCAGTAGCTCAGACCTACTTCCTGTTACTGTCTGCAACGCAAAGCCTTTTGTAATGTAGTGTTGTAACATGTACTTCCTCGTTGACATGTATTGATATACCAATTGAAGACTTATTGATCCGGGGTAAAATAATGAAGAACCTATGTTCATGTGCAACGCTGACCTAGCAAAGAGGCAGCATTTGTCGATGTTAGAGATGTTGAAGTGTGATGATAATCTCTCAAAAATAATGAGCGCTCTAGATGGCTCTCAGCAGTTAATTAATGTTGTTAACGTGCGAGGGTAAATATGTTGGAAGATAAATGAACGTTTGGAGTGTTAAACATACGCGGAGAATGTCTGCAACTTGTGGACAGGCAGCCTTCTTTTTCTCATCCAATCCACTTTATTTGTATCGCACATTTAAACTACAAAAATGTTTCCAAAGTGCTGCACAACGATATTAAAAACAATATTCAAATATTATCCTTAGCTCCACCAATGACTGAATAAAAACAAAAATCAATAAATATACAAAGAGTATAAAAATAAATATGATTAAAAACGATTTTAAAGGGTAAAACCAATGAAAACAATAAATAGAAATCAAAATGTAAAAACCCAGAGGCGCACACAACTCACGCAGTGTTAAAAGCCAGAGAAGAACAGTGGGAGACTTAAAAGAGTCCACTGTGGGAGCAGTTGCAACATGGAGGGGCAGAATGTTCCAGAGCTTAGGCCCTGTCTCCCCTGGTTTTAAGTCTGGTCTTGGGCACCAGGAGCTGGCTCCCAGACCTCAGGAGTGTACATTTGGATGAGGTCTGAGATATAATGAGGTGCAAGTCCATGCAAGGCTTTAAAATATAATAATAATAATAATAGATTTTATTTGTAAAAATGTGTATATATATATATATATATATATATATATATATATATATATATATATATATATATATATATATATATATATATATATATATATATATATATATATGAGATATATATATTCACATATATATATATATATATATATATATATATATATATATATATATATATATATATATATATATATATATATATATATATATATATATATATATATATTTATTTTTTCTATTTAAATTATTATTATTTTTTATTGATTTTTTAAAATGTATTATTATATAAGTGTTTTTTTAAAATTATGAATGGATTTACTTTCAGGATGAATAAAAAAATATATGCAGTGTATATAAAATAAAAATAAAATATATATATACATACATACAAAAATATCCATCCATCCATTTTCTACCGCTTATATATATATATATATATATATATATATATATATATATATATATATATATATATATATATATATATATATATATATATATATATTTATTTTTTTAATTTTTTTTAATTTTTAATTTTTGTTTTTTAAAACATTTTTTAATTATGAATGGATTTACTTTCGGGATGAATAAAAAATATACACACACACAAACACATGCGCACACAAACACACACACACACACACACACATATATATATATATATATATACATATATATATATATATATATATATATATATATATATATATATATATATATATATATATATATATATATATATATATATATATATATATATATATATATATATATATATATACAGTATATGTGTGTGTGTGTGTATATATATATATATATATAATTTAAAATATATATATATATATATATATTGATATATATATTCATTTTTTATTTTTTTTTTTAATATGAATGGATTTACTTTCAGGATGAATAAAAAAAATATATATATATAAAATTTAAAATAAATACAAAAAAATATATAAATACATACAAATATATATAAATACATACATATATAAATAAATAAATAAAAAAAAATATATATATATATATATATATATACACATACATACACAGTATATGTATGTATTTATATATACATATATGTATATATTTGTGTTATTGTTATTGTTTAATCTGATTCCATGATCAACAAATCCCCCAAAATCGTTCAATGATCTCAAATAAATCGATATCAAAGGTATCGATCATATTGCTTATAATGAATCACTTGTTATCGAGTCGACATCACAATTGGCAGTATCGCCCACCTCTAACGCGGACACGCAGGGGGAAGGGGGGCGGAGCCTCAATCCCGCCCACCTGTCGTCTTCCCGACACCGACCTATCGGCACCTTCCCGCCCGGCCTTCCCCTCCTCTGGCCCGGAGGGGGGGACCTGCCCTCACCCGCGCCGACACCACCGGAGCTCCGTCAGCCAATGAGCGGCCGCTGGAGCTTTAAGTAGGCCAAGCCGCTTCCGGGTTCTTTGAAGGAGGACTCGGACTGGACCGGAGCTCTTAGACCGGCACAAGTTGGGGGGGGGGAAACAAAAACAACAACAACAACAACAACAGCAACGCGTGGACAGGAAGACGCTTTTTATTTACATGTTGTTCTTCAAAATCGAGCGGATTATACTTTTTGGAAGAGGCGGGGTTAAAGTGGGCTCGGAGGCTCGACGCCAACCCGGAAGTGAAGGCGTCTGGTGGGCGGCACAGGACAGGTGATACAGGTGAGTGCTGCCCTTTAACCTTTAACCCTTTATCTACATGCATGTATGTACACTGTCAGCGGGGTCACGGCAGGACGTCGCGTGTCTGATGTGAGCGGGGTCGACTACCCATCACAGCGCCGATATCAACTACCGGCATCAGTGGGTTTTGTGTGTGTGTGTGATGTGTGTGTGTGACGTGTGTGTGTGTGTGTGTGTGTGTGTGTGTGTGTGTGTGTGTGTGTGTGTGTGTGTGTGTGTGTGTGTGTGTGTGTGTGTGTGTGTGTGTGTGTGTGTGTGTGTGTGTGTGTGTGTGTGAGAGAGATTAGAGAGGTAAGATGTACCTGCTGACTCGCCCCTCTGACAGACCGGACCAACTAGCTCAACGAGCTTGGGTTTGGTTTCCCCTGTATTGGACACACAAACACACACACACACACACACACACACACACACACACACACACACACACACACACACACTTGTATGTGTTACCTTCATGAGAAAAAAGCCTCCCTCTTTAGGACCAGCCTTTCTAAAGAAGTGTATTTACAAGATGAATAATATATACATACTATGCACATATAAACAAGCTTGTTGTGAAAAATGAGTTGCAATTTCACGAGAAAAACTTAGAATGTTGTCAGTATTATAATAAAAGTCCTCATTTTACTCAACGCAAGTCAAAGTTGGACAAGAAAAAGTGAGCATTGGTGCAATATTGTGATAAAAGTTGGACTTTCACTCGATAACAGTCGCAGTTTTACGAGAAAAGCTTAACATTTTGGCAATTTTATGAAAAGAGTCGGCGTTTTACTCGACAAAAGTCACAATTTTGTAAGAAAACTTTAAAATGTTGGCAATATTATAATAATAATCGGAATTTTACTTGGCAAAATGATGAGAAAAGTCATCATTTTACTCAACAAATGTCACTATTTTACTAGAACAACAAACAAATTGGCAATATTGTGATAAAAGTCTGAATTTTATATGACAAATGTCACCGTTTTGCATCAAAAAGTGATACTTTTACATTAAAAAAGTCATAATTTTAGGAGAAAATATTGCAATATTACAAAAACAGAAGGAATATGAACAAAGTCGACACATTGTGAGAAAAAGACTGCTTTTATTTTTTTTAATTTAATGTTTTATTTGTAATTGGTTTTTAATCTTCATTCTTTACTTCAAGTTATTACAGTATGTCTATATACATATTTATTTATTTTTTCAAATTCATTTTGGCCATAGGGGGCACATTTCAATTTTTTACACACACTTGTTATTTCATATGTTGACCAGAGGGGGAGCACTTCAAATGTCGACACACACTTGTTATTTCATATGTTGACCAGAGGGGGAGCACTTCAAATGTTGACACACACTTGTTATTTCACATGTTGACCAGAAGGGGAGCACTTCAAATGTCGACACACACTTGTTATTTCATATGTTGACCAGAGGGGGAGCACTTCAAATGTTGACACACACTTGTTATTTCACATGTTGTCCAGAGGGGGAGCACTTCAAATGTTCACACACACTTGTTATTTCATATGTTGGCCAGAGGGGGAGCACTTCAAATGTCGACACACACTTGTTATTTCACATGTTGACCAGAGGGGGAGCACTTCAAATGTTGACACACACTTGTTATTTCACATGTTGACCAGAGGGGGAGCACTTCAAATGTCGACACACACTTGTTATTTCATATGTTGACCAGAGGGGGAGCACTTCAAATGTTGACACACACTTGTTATTTCATATGTTGACCAGAGGGGGAGCACTTCAAATGTCGACACACACTTGTTATTTCATATGTTGACCAGAGGGGGAGCACTTCAAATGTCGACACACACTTGTTATTTCATATGTTGACCAGAGGGGGAGCACTTCAAATGTCGACACACACTTGTTATTTCACATGTTGACCAGAGGGGGAGCACTTCAAATGTTGACACACACTTGTTATTTCATATGTTGTCCAGAGGGGGAGCACTTCAAATGCTGGCACACACTTGTTATTTCATATGTTGTCCAGAGTGGGAGCACTTCAAATGCTGGCACACACTTGTTATTTCATATGTTGACCAGAGGGGGAGCACCTCAAATGTTGGCACACACTTGTTATTTCATATGTTGACCAGAGGGGGAGCACCTCAAATGTTGGCACACACTTGTTATTTCATATGTTGACCAGAGGGGGAGCACTTCAAATGTCGACACACACTTGTTATTTCATATGTTGACCAGAGGGGGAGCACTTTTAAAAGTGATGTGAAAAATGCCTCCTTTTTGGAAAGTTCTTCGGCCGAGTCGGCGACAACAAGACAGCGTGTTCGATATCATTCTCCAAAATAAAAGCTTACATTGCTGATGCTTTGTGATTTTGGTGGAAGTGATACAATGGAACACGTTTCAGTCGACAAGTGGAAACTCGGTGAGTCCTGTTGACTAATGTGCCCGCTTAGGTCGACAGCGAACCGCAGTACAGCTCAAGTTTTGATACCCAAATGGGACGGGTGTTGTTGATAGGGGTCGCAGTGTGTTCATTTGTGTGTGATATCATGTGCGATACAAGCAGTCTCGCAGTGTGTTCACTTGTGTGTGTGATATCATGTGCGATGCAAGCAGTCTTGCAGTTTGTTCACTTGTGTGTGATATCATGTGCGATACAAGCAGTCTTGCAGTGTGTTCACTTGTGTGTGTGATATCATGTGCGATGCAAGCAGTCTTGCAGTTTGTTCACTTGTGTGTGATATCATGTGCGATACAATCAGTATTGCAGTGTTTTTACTTGTGCGTGATATCAAGTGCGATACAAGTAGTCTTGCAGCATGTTCACTTGTGTGTGATATCATGTGCAATACAAGCAATCTTGCAGCGTGTTGACTTGTGTGTGATATCATGTGCGATACAAGCAGTCTTGCAGCATGTTTACTCGTGTGTGGTATCATGTGTGATACAATTAGTCCCGCAGTGTTTACTTGTGTGTGATATCATGTGTGATACAAGCGGTCCTGCAGTGTGTTTATTTGGTTGTGATATCATGTGTGATCCAAGCAGTCCTGCAGTGCATTTACTTGTGCGTGATATCATGTGCGATACAAGTAGTCTTGCAGCATCTTTACTTGTGTGTGATATCATGTGCGATACAAGCACTCTTGCAGCATATTTACTTCTGTGTGATATCATGTGCGATACAAGTGGTCCTGCAGTGTTTACTTGTGTGTGATATCATGTGCGATACAAGCGGTCCTGCAGCGTGTGTATTTGTGTGTGATATCATGTGCGATACAAGCGGTCCTGCAGTGTGTTTACTTGTGTGTGATATCATGTGCAATACAAGTAATCTTGCAGCGTGTTTACTTGTGTGTGATATGTGCGATATAAGTAATCTTGCAGCGTGTTTACTTGTGTGTGATATCATGTGCGATACAAGTAATCTTGCAGCGTGTTTACTTGTGTGTGGTGTCATGTGCGAAGAAAAAGATGAAGAGTTAGAAACGTTCTAGAAGGTAACAAAAGAAAAGAGAAGGTGCTAAAAAGATGAAGAGTTAGTAACGGTCTAGAAGGTAACAAAAGAAAAGAGAAGGTGCTAAAAAGATGAAGAGTTAGTAACGTTCTAGAAGGTAACAAAAGAAAAGAGAAGGTGCTGAAAAGATGAAGAGTTAGTAACGTTCTAGAAGGTAACAAAAGACAAGAGAAGGTGCTAAAAGATGAGATGAAGAGTTAGTAACATTCTAGAAGGTAACAAAAGAAAAGAGAAGGTGCTAAAAAGATGAAGAGTTAGTAACGTTCTAGAAGGTAACAAAAGAAAAGAGAAGGTGCTAAAAAGATGAAGAGTTAGTAACGTTCTAGAAGGTAACAAAAGAAAAGAGAAGGTGCTCAAAAGATGAAGAGTTAGTAAGGTTCTAGAAGGTAACAAAAGAAAAGAGAAGGTGCTAAAAAGATGAAGAGTTAGTAACGTTCTAGAAGGTAACAAAAGAAAAGAGAAGGTGCTAAAAAGATGAAGAGTTAGTAACGTTCTAGAAGGTAACAAAAGAAAAGAGATTGTGCTAAAAAGATGAAGATTTAGTAACGTTCTAGAAGGTAACAAAAGAAAAGAGAAGGTGCTAAAAGATGAAGAGTTAGTAACGTTCTAGAAGGTAACAAAAGAAAAGAGAAGGTGCTAAAAAGATGAAGAGTTAGTAACGTTCTAGAAGGTAACAAAAGAAAAGAGAAGGTGCTAAAAAGATGAAGAGTTAGTAACGTTCTAGAAGGTAACAAAAGAAAAGAGAAGGTGCTCAAAAGATGAAGAGTTAGTAAGGTTCTAGAAGGTAACAAAAGAAAAGAGAAGGTGCTAAAAAGATGAAGAGTTAGTAACGTTCTAGAAGGTAACAAAAGAAAAGAGAAGGTGCTAAAAAGATGAAGAGTTAGTAAGGTTCTAGAAGGTAACAAAAGAAAAGAGATTGTGCTAAAAAGATGAAGATTTAGTAACGTTCTAGAAGGTAACAAAAGAAAAGAGAAGGTGCTAAAAGATGAAGAGTCAGTAATGTTCTAGAAGGTAACAAAAGAAAAGAGAAGGTGCTAAAAAGATGAAGAGTTAGTAACGTTCTAGAAGGTAACAAAAGAAAAGAGAAGGTGCTAAAAAGATGAAGAGTTAGTAACGGTCTAGAAGGTAACAAAAGAAAAGAGAAGGTGCTAAAAAGATGAAGAGTTAGTAACGTTCTAGAAGGTAACACAAGAAAAGAGAAGGTGCTAAAAAGATGAAGAGTTAGTAACGTTCTAGAAGGTAACAAAAGAAAAGAGAAGGTGCTAAAAGATGAGATGAAGAGTTAGTAACGTTCTAGAAGGTAACAAAAGAAAAGAGAAGGTGCTAAAAGATGAAGAGTTAGTAACGTTCTAGAAGGTAACAAAAGAAAAGAGAAGGTGCTAAAAAGATGAAGAGTTAGTAACGTTCTAGAAGGTAACAAAAGAAAAGAGAAGGTGCTAAAAACATGAAGAGTTAGTAACATTCTAGAAGGTAACAAAAGAAAAGAGAAGGTGCTAAAAAGATGAAGACTTAGTAAGTTCTAGAAGGTAGCAAAAGAAAAGAGAAGGTGCTAAAAAGATGAAGAGTTAGTAACGTTCTAGAAGGTAACAAAAGAAAAGAGAAGGTGCTAAAAGATGAGATGAAGAGTTAGTAACGTTCTAGAAGGTAACAAGAAAAGAGTAGGTGCTAAAAGATGAGATGAAGAGTTAGTAACGTTCTAGAAGGTAACAAAAGAAAAGAGAAGGTGCTAAAAAGATGAAGAGTTAGTAACGTTCTAGAAGGTAACAAAAGAAAAGAGAAGGTGCTAAAAAGATGAAGAGTTAGTAATGGTCTAGAAGGTAGCAAAAGAAAAGAGAAGGTGCTAAAAAGATGAAGAGTTAGTAACGTTCTAGAAGGTAACAAAAGAAAAGAGAAGGTGCTAAAAGATGAGATGAAGAGTTAGTAATGTTCTAGAAGGTAACAAAAGAAAAGAGAAGGTGCTAAAAAGATGAAGAGTTAGTAACGTTCTAGAAGGTAACAAAAGAAAAGAGAAGGTGCTAAAAAGATGAAGAGTTAGTAACGTTCTAGAAGGTAACAAAAGAAAAGAGAAGGTGCTCAAAAGATGAAGAGTTAGTAATGTTCTAGAAGGTAACAAAAGAAAAGAGAAGGTGCTAAAAAGATGAAGAGTTAGTAACGTTCTAGAAGGTAACAAAAGAAAAGAGAAGGTGCTCAAAAGATGAAGAGTTAGTAATGTTCTAGAAGGTAACAAAAGAAAAGAGAAGGTGCTAAAAAGATGAAGAGTTAGTAAGGTCCTAGAAGGTAACAAAAGAAAAGAGAAGGTGCTAAAAAGATGAAGAGTTAGTAACGTTCTAGAAGGTAACAAAAGAAAAGAGAAGGTGCTAAAAAGATGAAGAGTTAGTAACGTTCTAGAAGGTAACAAAAGAAAAGGGAAGGTGCTAAAAAGATGAAGAGTTAGTAAGGTTCTAGAAGGTAACAAGAGTTACAGCCTAGAACTAATCTGCGTCAGAAAGTATTTGATCTAAAAACAAAAAACAAAAACAAATATTTATCTTTTTAGACTGAATACATTTCTTCTTTCCATCGCGGACAGAAATAACTACTTTTTTTAATATTAAACTAAGTGTTTTACATTGTTAATATTATATATTATGATGACATTGTTATTATTATGATGACATTGTTAATATTCTATATTATGATGATAATTTTATTATTTTATATTATGATGACATTGTTATTATTATGATGACATTGTTAATATTCTATATTATGATGACATTGTTATTATTATGATGACATTGTTAATATTGTATATTATGATGACATTGTTATTATTATGATGACATTGTTAATATTCTATATTATGATGACAATTTTATTATTTTATATTATGATGACATTGTTATTATTCTATATTATGATGACAATTTTATTATTTTATATTATGATGACATTATTATTCTATATTATGATGACAATTTTATTATTTTATATTATGATGACATTGTTATTATTATGATGACAATTTTATTATTTTATATTATGATGACATTGTTATTATTCTATATTATGATGACAATTTTATTATTTTATATTATGATGACATTGTTATTATTATGATGACATTGTTATTATTCTATATTATGATGACAATTTTATTATTTTATATTATGATGACGTTGTTATTATTCTATATTATAATGACATTGTTATTATTATGATGACATTGTTATTATTCTATATTATGATGACATTGTTAATATTCTATATTATGATGACATTGTTATTATTCTATATTATTATGACATTGTTATTATTTTATATTATGATAACATTGTTAATATTCTATATTATTATGACATTGTTATTATTCTATATTATGATGACATTGTTAATATTCTTTATTATGATGACATAGTTAATATTCTATATTATTATGACATTGTTATTATTCTATATTATGATGACATTGTTAATATTCTATATTATGATGACATTGTTATTATTCTATATTATGATGACATTGTTAATATTCTATATTACGATGACATAGTTAATATTCTATATTATGATGACATTGTTAATATTCTATATTACGATGACATAGTTAATATTCTATATTATGATGACATTGTTAATATTCTATATTATGATGACATTGTTAATATTCTATATTATGATGACATTGTTAAAATTCTATATTATAATGACATTGTTATTATTATATATTGTGATGACATTGTTAATATTCTATATTATAATGACATTGTTATTATTATATATTATGATGACATTGTTAATATTCTATATTATGATGACATTCATTGGTCTTTATTATTATCAGTATTGATAATAACTCTGCAAGTGGCGTTAAAAAGCCTGAAACTAGATTGGCTGACACCCTCAGGCCCCGCCTCCTTTCACATTCCATCGTCATCATCATCGTCGTCATCATCATCTTCATCATCATCAGCACACACTTGATCTTCTGTGTAGCACAGCTGGAAGAAGAGTGTGTGTTGATGATTATCTGTTAACATGCAGGATGTGCTTCCCTTTTTTAGTCTTGTAACACACACACACACACACACAACCCTGCTAAAGTTACTGATGCATCACACGTGTGTGCGTGTGTGTGTGTGTGTGTGTGTGTGTGTGTGTGTGTGTGTGTGTGTGTGTGTGTGTGTGTGTGTGTGTGTGTGTGTGTGTGTGTGTGTGTGTGTGTGTGTGTGTGTGTGTGTGTGTGTGTGTGTGTGTGTGTCCACCAGTCTTGTCACCTATTGTACGCATGGATTTTATACACACCCTTCCTATAAATACAAGATTTAAAAGTAATATTATAGTTTATATATATATATATATATATATATATATATATATATATATATATATATCTATATATATATATATATATATATATATATATATATATATATATATATATATATATATACTCTGTGTCTGTATATTTGTGGATCATTGACATGAACGATGAGGTTTGTTTTTCTTTGAAGCGAGACCGTGATGACACGTTGACATTAATCTGACTAAGACAGAAACAGCGGTGTGGGTCTCCTCTAAGACAGAAACAGTGGTGTGGGTCACATTGAATTTTTTTACACATAATTTTTAAACACTGAATTTGTATACATTGAATTTTTTTACACATAATTTTTAAACACTGAATTTGTATACACTGAATTTTTAAACAGAGACTTTTAATATACTGAATTTTTAAACACTGAAATGTTTAAACTCTAAAACAAATTTACGCTGACTTTTTAAACACTATTTTTCACTGAATTTTGTTAAAATTATTTTTTTTACCCTGAATTATTTTACCCTGAATTTTAAAACACTGAACTTTGAAACACTGAAATGTCAAAACACTGAATTTGTTTACACTGACTTTTTAAACACTGAATTGTTTAATATTGAATTTTAATACACAGAATATAAAAAAGACTGAATTTTTAAACACTGAATTTTTATACATTGAATTTTTTTACACACAATTTTTAAACTGAATTTTCAAACAAATTTTTTTTTCAACACTGACTTTTTAAACCCTGAATTTTTTACTGAATTCTTTTACAATTAATTCTGTTACACTGAATTTTTAAAGACTGAATTTTTTTTACCCTGAATTCTTTTACACTGAATTTTAATACACTTAACTTTAAAACACTGACTTTTGAAACATTTTGTCAACAAATTTATTTTCGATGAAATCGTCGGTATAATTGGATGCGTAGAAATTCAGTTCACAAAATTCAAACTCAAAAAAAAAATAACTTACAAAAAAACCCCAACTTTAGTGCGTAGATTATGGGGTTCGTTTTGTTTTTTTGTTGCGACCTTAAAAATGTTAATACTGTAAGTATTGTATTTTTTTATTATTATTATTTAGGGGCGGCGTGGCGTAGTGGGTAGAGCGGCCTTGCCAGAAACCTGAGGGTTGCAGGTTCGCTCCCCGCCTCTTACCATCCAAAAATCGCTGCCGTTGTGTCCTTGGGCAGGACACTTCACCCTTGCCCCCGGTGCCGCTCACACCGGAGAATGAATGATGAATGAATGAGTTGTAAAAATGAATGATGGGTTCTCACTTCTCTGTGAAGCGCTTTGAGTGTCTAGAAAAAGCGCTATATAAATCTAATCCATTATTATTATTATTATTATTTTATGCAGCAGCTGTTTGATTGTAATGTGCATCTTTGTTGTAGTTTTCATTAACACATTTGGAGGTGTTGAAATCGCCATGTAAAATCGCTAATGCTAATCAGTAGCATGTCAATAGCAAAGCAAATGTATATTAGCATCAAGCTAGCACATTTTTGTAAAAGTCCAACTTTACTTGCGTTGGAGCGGTTTTTTTTTTAGCCAATTGCTTCGTAGGCATGTAAAATTACTTAAAGGTAGTTAGGCTGAGTCCGCTCTCAGTGCTGCTGCAGTGACTGCCAAGTGCAACCGGGCGTAACGTCACGCGCAATTCAGGTATTAAATACACTTTTTTTTTTTTCAGGTCCACGACCTCGTCTGAACTCTGAGACGAGGACAACAAAGGAGGAGTGAGACGGGAATCAGACTCGCAACTTCTTCAGTGTTTATGGACTGCAGGTAGGAATCTTTTATTCATTTATTATCTGCTGGGTGTGTCACAAAAAACACTTAAAAAATATATATATTTTTCGGTTTTAAAAGATATCAAGTCGTAAAAATAAGAAATAAATATATAAGTATTTCACAAATCAAATATAATTTAAATACAAGTATTACATAATACAATTCTCATAGGGATGAATTGCAAAAAAAAAATACATTTGACGGAATGAGCATTGTTAAGGTTACTAATTAATTGTCCAGTTAAATTGGAAATGAATTAAAATGCTGAACATAATCCAAACATGATATATTTCTTTAGATAATAATAATTACATTGCTGTGCCGTTCTTTGAAGATGGCGCTGAGTGTTCAAATCCCTGAGTTTTAGGTGCAACTGTACAAAATGAGCTAAAGAGCTAGCTTAAAATGTCAGCGTGCTTACATTAAAATGCTATTTTTTAGTGTGTGCCAACAGTTAGCATGTTTCACAAAACAAGTTCTATGACTCTCAGGTGTATGGCTGCGGAAATAGAGAAAAACGTGTGAAATGAGCAGAAAATGTTAGCATGCTTATGTTCGCTTGCTAGCATGCTAACAGTTAACAAGTGTCACATGCCAAGTTATATGACTCTGGGGTAAACGGTTGCAAAAATAGCTCAAAAAGTTAGCATGTTTACGTTTGAATGCTAACATGCTAACATTAACATGTTAACAGTTAGCATGTGTCATGTTCCGAGTTATGTG
>NC_084741.1:695385-705385 GCF_033978785.1 Entelurus aequoreus | reverse complement strand
TGTGTGTATGCATGTGTGTATCTGTTTAAATGTGTTTATCTGTGTGTATGTGTTTAGTTTTGTGTGAGTGTGTATGCATGTGTGTATCTGTTTGAAATGTGTCTATCTGTGTGTATGTGTTTAGTTTTGTGTGACTATGTATCTGTGTATCTGTTTGAAATGTGTGCGTTTATCAATTTGTATGTGTTTGTGTGTATTTGTGTGAATGTTTACCTGTTTGTGTGTTATTTTGTGTGTGTAAGTGTTTCTGTTTGTGTACGTATGTTTATCTGTGTGTGTGCATTTGTGTGTAAGTATGTTTATCTGTGTGTGCATTTGTTTGTATGTACGTGCGTTTATTTGTGTGTCAGTGTAATTGTGTTTATCATTTTGTTTCATTTTGTGCTTATTTGAGTGTGTTTTTTTGTGTGTATCCGTGTGTTTGTTTTTGTGTACATCTTTTTGAATGTGTGTGTGTGTGCGTGTGTACATAGCGTGCTCCAGTTGCTTGTGTGCCCTGTGTGTCAAAAGAGGAAGTTGTGCGTCTGCCGTTTCCTCTTTTCGGGTCACGGGGTGTGGACCAGCGAGCTCCTGTGACTCCCCGCCGTGCGCTGGTGGTGGTGGTGGTGGTGGTGGTGGTGATTCAGCTCTGCTCGTCAGCCAGTTGTCACAAACGGCGTTTCAGGGAAAGTGAATACATCCCAAATGCAAGGGGAATTCCCAAGAAAAACAAGCTTTTTATGGTGTTTATCAATTGTTCTTGGAACAAAATGCAGCACATGCCAGTTATGTCACATGTTACCCCTCATTGTGTCACCTGTTACACCTCATTGTGTCACCTGTTACACCTCATTGTGTCACCTGTTACACCTCATTGTGTCACATGTTACACCTCATTATGTCACCTGTTACACCTCATTGTGTCACCTGTTACACCTCATTGTGTCACATGTTACACCTCATTGTGTCACCTGTTACACCTCATTGTGTCACATGTTACACCTCATTGTGTCACCTGTTTCACCTCATTGTGTCACATGTTACACCTCATTGTGTCACATGTAACACCTCATTGTGTCACATGTTACACCTCATTGTGTCACATGTTACACCTCATTGTCACATGTTACACCTCATTATGTCACATGTTACACCTCATTGTGTCACATGTTACACCTCATTATGTCACATGTTACACCTCATTGTGTCACATGTTGAATTTCATTGTGTCACATGTTACACCTCATTATGTCACATGTTACACCTCATTGTGTCACATGTTACACCTCATTGTGTCACATGTTACACCTCATTGTGTCACCTGTTACACCTCATTGTGTCACATGTTACACCTCATTGTGTCACATGTTACACCTCATTGTGTCACATGTTACACCTCATTGTGTCTCATGTTACACTTCATTGTGTCACATGTTACACCTCATTGTGTCACATGTTACACCTCATTGTGTCACATGTTACACCTCATTGTGTCACATGTTACACCTCATTGTGTCACATGTTACACCTCATTGTGTCACCTGTTACATCTCATTGTGTCACCTGTTACACCTCATTGTGTCACATGTTACACCTCATTGTGTCACATGTTACACCTCATTGTGTCACATGTTACACCTCATTGTGTCTCATGTTACACCTCATTGTGTCTCATGTTACACCTCATTGTGTCACATGTTACACCTCATTGTGTCACCTGTTACATCTCATTGTGTCACATGTTACACCTCATTGTGTCACATGTTACACCTCATTGTGTCACCTGTTACACCTCATTGTGTCACATGTTACACCTCATTGTGTCACCTGTTACACCACATTGTGTCACATGTTACACCTCATTGTGTCACCTGTTACACCTCATTGTGTCACCTGTTACACCTCATTGTGTCACATGTTACGCCTCATTGTGTCACATGTTACGCCTCATTGTGTCACATGTTACGCCTCATTGTGTCACATGTTACGCCTCATTGTGTCACATGTTATGCCTCATTGTGTCACATGTTACACCTCATTGTGTCACATGTTACACCTCATTGTGACACATGTTACACCTCATTGTGTCACATGTTACACCTCATTGTGGCACCTGTTACACCTCATTGTGTCACATGTTACACCTCATTGTGTCACCTGTTTCTCCTCATTGTGTCACATGTTACACCTCATTGTGTCACATGTTACACCCCATTGTGTCACCTGTTACACCTCATTGTGTCACATGTTACACCTCATTGTGGCACCTGTTACACCTCATTGTGTCACATGTTACACCTCATTGTGTCACCTGTTACACCTCATTGTGTCACATGTTACACCTCATTGTGTCACCTGTTTCTCCTCATTGTGTCACATGTTACACCTCATTGTGTCACATGTTACACCCCATTGTGTCACATGTTAAATTTCATTGTGTCACATGTTACACCTCATGTCACATGTTACAGCTCATTGTGTCACATGTTATGCCTCATTGTGTCACATGTTACACCTCATTGTGTCACCTGTTACACCTCATTGTGTAACCTCTTACACCTCATTGTGTCACATGTTACACCTCATTGTTTCACATGTTACACCTCATTGTGTCACCTGTTACACCTCATTGTGTCACATGTTACACCTCATTGTGTCACCTGTTACACCTCATTGTGTCACCTGTTACACCTCATTGGATCACATGATACAGCTCATTGTGTCACCTGTTACACCTCATTGTGTCACATGTTACACCTCATTGTGTCACATGTTACACCTCATTGTGTCACATGTTACACCTCATTGTGTCTCATGTTACACTTCATTGTGTCACATGTTACACCTCATTGTGTCACATGTTACACCTCATTGTGTCACATGTTACACCTCATTGTGTCACATGTTACACCTCATTGTGTCACATGTTACACCTCATTGTGTCACCTGTTACATCTCATTGTGTCACCTGTTACACCTCATTGTGTCACATGTTACACCTCATTGTGTCACCTGTTACACCACATTGTGTCACATGTTACACCTCATTGTGTCACCTGTTACACCTCATTGTGTCACCTGTTACACCTCATTGTGTCACATGTTACGCCTCATTGTGTCACATGTTACGCCTCATTGTGTCACATGTTACGCCTCATTGTGTCACATGTTACGCCTCATTGTGTCACATGTTATGCCTCATTGTGTCACATGTTACACCTCATTGTGTCACATGTTACACCTCATTGTGACACATGTTACACCTCATTGTGTCACATGTTACACCCCATTGTGTCACCTGTTACACCTCATTGTGTCACATGTTACACCTCATTGTGGCACCTGTTACACCTCATTGTGTCACATGTTACACCTCATTGTGTCACCTGTTACACCTCATTGTGTCACATGTTACACCTCATTGTGTCACCTGTTTCTCCTCATTGTGTCACATGTTACACCTCATTGTGTCACATGTTACACCCCATTGTGTCACATGTTAAATTTCATTGTGTCACATGTTACACCTCATGTCACATGTTACAGCTCATTGTGTCACATGTTATGCCTCATTGTGTCACATGTTACACCTCATTGTGTCACCTGTTACACCTCATTGTGTAACCTCTTACACCTCATTGTGTCACATGTTACACCTCATTGTTTCACATGTTACACCTCATTGTGTCACCTGTTACACCTCATTGTGTCACATGTTACACCTCATTGTGTCACCTGTTACACCTCATTGTGTCACCTGTTACACCTCATTGGATCACATGATACAGCTCATTGTGTCACCTGTTACACCTCATTGTGTCACATGTTACACCTCATTGTGTCACATGTTACACCTCATTGTGTCACATGTTACACCTCATTGTGTCTCATGTTACACTTCATTGTGTCACATGTTACACCTCATTGTGTCACATGTTACACCTCATTGTGTCACATGTTACACCTCATTGTGTCACATGTTACACCTCATTGTGTCACATGTTACACCTCATTGTGTCACCTGTTACATCTCATTGTGTCACCTGTTACACCTCATTGTGTCACATGTTACACCTCATTGTGTCACATGTTACACCTCATTGTGTCACATGTTACACCTCATTGTGTCTCATGTTACACCTCATTGTGTCTCATGTTACACCTCATTGTGTCACATGTTACACCTCATTGTGTCACCTGTTACATCTCATTGTGTCACATGTTACACCTCATTGTGTCACATGTTACACCTCATTGTGTCACCTGTTACACCTCATTGTGTCACATGTTACACCTCATTGTGTCACCTGTTACACCACATTGTGTCACATGTTACACCTCATTGTGTCACCTGTTACACCTCATTGTGTCACCTGTTACACCTCATTGTGTCACATGTTACGCCTCATTGTGTCACATGTTACGCCTCATTGTGTCACATGTTACGCCTCATTGTGTCACATGTTACGCCTCATTGTGTCACATGTTATGCCTCATTGTGTCACATGTTACACCTCATTGTGTCACATGTTACACCTCATTGTGACACATGTTACACCTCATTGTGTCACATGTTACACCTCATTGTGGCACCTGTTACACCTCATTGTGTCACATGTTACACCTCATTGTGTCACCTGTTTCTCCTCATTGTGTCACATGTTACACCTCATTGTGTCACATGTTACACCCCATTGTGTCACCTGTTACACCTCATTGTGTCACATGTTACACCTCATTGTGGCACCTGTTACACCTCATTGTGTCACATGTTACACCTCATTGTGTCACCTGTTACACCTCATTGTGTCACATGTTACACCTCATTGTGTCACCTGTTTCTCCTCATTGTGTCACATGTTACACCTCATTGTGTCACATGTTACACCCCATTGTGTCACATGTTAAATTTCATTGTGTCACATGTTACACCTCATGTCACATGTTACAGCTCATTGTGTCACATGTTATGCCTCATTGTGTCACATGTTACACCTCATTGTGTCACCTGTTACACCTCATTGTGTAACCTCTTACACCTCATTGTGTCACATGTTACACCTCATTGTTTCACATGTTACACCTCATTGTGTCACCTGTTACACCTCATTGTGTCACATGTTACACCTCATTGTGTCACCTGTTACACCTCATTGTGTCACCTGTTACACCTCATTGGATCACATGATACAGCTCATTGTGTCACCTGTTACACCTCATTGTGTCACATGTTACACCTCATTGTGTCTCATGTTACACCTCATTGTGTCACCTGTTACACCTCATTGTGTCACCTGTTACACCTCATTGGATCACATGATACAGCTCATTGTGTCACCTGTTACACCTCATTGTGTCACCTGTTACACGTCATTGTGTCACCTGTTACACCTCATTGTGTCACATGATACACCTCATTGTGTCACCTGTTACACCTCATTGTGTCACCAAACAATCCCCTATGGATACCATTATTCCATGTTTTACGTACAAATTGATGAATAAGATATATTTGCATTTAAAATCCTAAGTCAGGGAGAAAAGTATTTTATCTTGACAACATTGTTGGGAATATTTGTTTAGAATTCAGGGGTGATCAAGAAATGTCAACAAAAAAAAAGTAAAGTTTTCATATATTAGCCACACCTAAGTCACACACACAGTGGTGGTGAAAAGTGTACATACACTTGTAAAGAACATCATGTCATGACTGTCTTGACTTTACAATCATTTCTACAACTCTTATTTTTAGCGCCTTCTTATTCTTTTGTTACCTTCTAGAATGTTACTAACTCTTCATCTCATCTTTCTATCATCTTCTCTTTTCTTTTGTTACCTTCTAGAACGTTACTAACTCTTCATCTTTTTAGCACCTGCTCTTTTCTTTTGTTACCTTCTAGAACGTTATTAACTCGTCATATTTTTAGCACCTTCTCTTTTCTTTTGTTACCTTTTAGAACGTTACTAACTCGTCATATTTTAGCACCTTATTTTCTTTTGTTACCTTCTAGAACTTTACTAACTCGTCCTCTTTTTAGCGCCTTCTTTTTACTTGTTACCTTCTAGAACGTTACTAACTCGTCATCTTTTTCGCACCTTCTCTTTTCTTTTGTAACCTTCTCGAACGTTACTAACTCGTCTTTTTAGCCACTTCTCTTTTTTTTGTTACCTTCTAGAACGTTACTAACTCGTCATCTTTTTAGCGCCTTCTCTTTTCTTTTGTTACCTTCTCGAACGTTACTAACTCGTCTTTTTAGCCACTTCTCTTTTTTTTGTTACCTTCTAGAACGTTACTAACTTGTCATCTTTTTAGCGCCTTCTCTTTTCTTTTGTTACCTTCTAGAACGTTACTAACTTGTCATCTTTTTAGCACCTTCTCTTTTCTTTTGTTACCTTCTAGAACGTTACTAACTTGTCATCTTTTTAGCACCTACGCTTTTCTTTTGTTACCTTCTAGAACGTTACTAACTCGTCATCTTTTTCGCACCTACGCTTTTCTTTTGTTACCTTCTAGAACGTTACTAACTCGCCATCTTTTTCGCACTTTCTCTTTTCTTTTATAACCTTCTAGAACGTTACTAACTCGTCATCTTTTTCGCACCTACGCTTTTCTTTTGTTACCTTGTAGGACGTTACTAACTTGTCATCTTTTTAGCACCTTCTCTTTTCTTTTGTTACCTTCTAGAACGTTACTAACTTGTCATCTTTTTCGCACCTACTCTTTTCTTTTGTTACCTTCTAGAACGTTACTAACTCGTCATCTTTTTAGCGCCTTCTCTTTTCTTTTGTTACCTTCTAGAACGTTACTAACTCGCCATCTTTTTCGCACCAACTCTTTTCTTTTTTTACCTTCTAGAACGTTACTAACTCGTCATCTTTTTAGCGCCTTCTCTTTTCTTTTGTTACCTTCTAGAACGTTACTAACTCGTCACCTTTTTAGTGCCTTCTCTTTTCTTTTGTTACCTTCTAGAACGTTACTAACTCGTCATCTTTTTAGTGCCTTCTCTTTTCTTTTGTTACCTTCTAGAACGTTACTAACTTGTCATCTTTTTAGCACCTACGCTTTTCTTTTGTTACCTTCTAGAACGTTACTAACTCGTCATCTTTTTCGCACCTACGCTTTTCTTTTGTTACCTTCTAGAACGTTACTAACTCGCCATCTTTTTCGCACCTTCTCTTTTCTTTTGTTACCTTCTAGAACGTTACTAACTCGTCATCTTTTTCGCACCTACGCTTTTCTTTTGTTACCTTGTAGGACGTTACTAACTTGTCATCTTTTTAGCACCTTCTCTTTTATTTTGTTACCTTCTAGAACGTTACTAACTTGTCATCTTTTTCGCACCTACTCTTTTCTTTTGTTACCTTCTAGAACGTTACTAACTCGTCATCTTTTTAGCGCCTTCTCTTTTCTTTTGTTACCTTCTAGAACGTTACTAACTCGCCATCTTTTTCGCACCAACTCTTTTCTTTTTTTACCTTCTAGAACGTTACTAACTCGTCATCTTTTTAGCGCCTTCTCTTTTCTTTTGTTACCTTCTAGAACGTTACTAACTCGTCACCTTTTTAGTGCCTTCTCTTTTCTTTTGTTACCTTCTAGAACGTTACTAACTCGTCATCTTTTTAGTGCCTTCTCTTTTCTTTTGTTACCTTCTAGAACGTTACTAACTCGTCATCTTTTTAGCACCTACTCTTTTCTTCTGTTACCTTCTCGAACGTTACTAACTCGTCTTTTTAGCCACTTCTCTTTTTTTGTTACCTTCTACAACGTTACTAACTCGTCATCTTTTTCGCACCTACGCTTTTCTTTTGTTACCTTCTAGAACGTTACTAACTTGTCATCTTTTTCGCACCTACGCTCTTCTTTTGTTACCTTCTAGAACGTTACTAACTCGTCATCTTTTTAGCGCCTTCTCTTTTCTTTTGTTACCTTCTAGAACGTTACTAACTCGTCATCTTTTTCGCACCTACGCTTTTCTTTTGTTACCTTCTAGAACGTTACTAACTCGTCATCTTTTTCGCACCTACGCTTTTCTTTTGTTACCTTCTAGAACGTTACTAACTCGTCATCTTTTTCGCACCTACGCTTTTCTTTTGTTACCTTCTAGAACGTTCCTAACTCGTCATCTTTTTAGCGCCTTCTCTTTTCTTTTGTTACCTTCTAGAACGTTACTAACTCGTCATCTTTTTCGCACCTACGCTTTTCTTTTGTTACCTTCTAGAACGTTACTAACTCGTCATCTTTTTCGCACCTACGCTTTTCTTTTGTTACCTTCTAGAACGTTACTAACTCGTCATCTTTTTAGCGCCTTCTCTTTTCTTTTGTTACCTTCTAGAACGTTACTAACTCGTCATCTTTTTAGTGCTTTCTCTTTTCTTTTGTTACCTTCTAGAACGTTACTAACTCGTCATCTTTTTAGTGCCTTCTCTTTTCTTTTTTTACCTTCTAGAACGTTACTAACTCGTCATCTTTTTCGCACCTACGCTTTTCTTTTGTCAACCTTCTAGAACGTTACTAACTCGTCATCTTTCTAGCGCCTTCTCTTTTCTTTTGTTACCTTCTAGAACGTTACTAACTCACCATCTTTTTCGCACCAACTCTTTTCTTTTGTTACCTTCTAGAACGTTACTAACTCGCCATCTTTTTCGCACCAACTCTTTTCTTTTGTTACCTTCTAGAACGTTACTAACTTGTCATCTTTTTCGCACCTACTCTTTTCTTTTGTTACCTTCTAGAACGTTACTAACTTGTCATCTTTTTAGCACCTTCTCTTTTCTTTTTTTACCTTCTAGAACGTTACTAACTTGTCATCTTTTTAGCACCTTCTCTTTTCATTTGTTACCTTCTAGAACGTTACTGACTCGTCATCTTTTTCGCACCTTCTCTTTTCTTTTGTTACCTTCTAGAACGTTACTAACTCGTCATCTTTTTAGCGCCTTTCTTTTCTTTTGTTACCTTCTAGAACGTTACTAACTTGTCATCTTTTTAGCGCCTTCTCTTTTCTTTTGTTACCTTCTAGAACGTTACTAACTTGTCATCTTTTTAGCACCTACGCTTTTCTTTTGTTACCTTCTAGAACGTTACTAACTCGTCATCTTTTTAGCGCCTTTCTTTTCTTTTGTTACCTTCTAGAACGTTACTAACTCGCCATCTTTTTCGCACCAACTCTTTTCTTTTGTTACCTTCTAGAACGTTACTAACTCGTCATCTTTTTCGCACCTACGCTTTTCTTTTGTTAACCTTCTAGAACGTTACTAACCCGTCATCTTTCTAGCGCCTTCTCTTTTCTTTTGTTACCTTCTAGAACGTTACTAACTCGTCATCTTTTTAGCACCAACTCTTTTCTTTTGTTACCTTCTAGCAGGTTAATAACTCGTCATCTTTTTCGCACCTACTCTTTTCTTTTGTTACCTTCTCGAACGTTACTAACTCGTCTTTTTAGCCACTTCTCTTTTTTTTGTTACCTTCTAGAACGTTACTAACTCGTCATCTTTTTAGCGCCTTCTCTTTTCTTTTGTTACCTTTTAGAACGTTACTAACTCGTCATATTTTTAGCACCTTCTCTTGTCTTTTGTTGCCTTTTAGAACGTTACTAACTCGTCATATTTTAGCACCTTATTTTCTTTTGTTACCTTCTAGAACTTTACTAACTCGTCATATTTTTAGCGCCTTCTTTTTACGTGTTACCTTCTAGAACGTTACTAACTCGCCATCTTTTTAGCACCTTCTCTTTTCTTTTGTTAGCTTCTAGCAGGTTACTAACTTGTCTTTTTAGCCACTTCTCTTTTTTTTGTTACCTTCTAGAACGTTACTAACTCGTCATCTTTTTAGCGCCTTCTCTTTTCTTTTGTTACCTTCTAGAACGTTACTAACTCGTCATCTTTTTAGCGCCTTCTCTTTTCTTTTGGTACCTTTTAGAACGTTACTAACTCGTCATCTTTCTAGCGCCTTCTCTTTTCTTTTGTTACCTTCTAGAACGTTACTAACTCGTCATCTTTTTAGCGCCTTCTCTTTTCTTTTGGT
>NC_084741.1:655051-695365 GCF_033978785.1 Entelurus aequoreus | reverse complement strand
ATAAAGTCAATATGTGATATTATATTGTAATAAAGTCATTATAATAGTATATTGTAATAAAGTCATTATAGTAATATAATATTGTAATAAAGTCAATATGTGATATTATAATGTAATAAAGTCATTATAATAATATATTGTAATAAAGTCATTATAATATTATATAGTAATAAAGTCATTATAATAATATTATATTGTAATAAAATCATTATAATAATATATTGTAATAAAGTGAATATGTGATATTGTATTGTAATAAAATCATTATAATAATATTATATAGTAATAAAGTCATTATAATAATATTGTAATAAAGTGAATATGTGCTTGACTAAACAGGACAAGGAACCTCGAGGCATCATTCCTTTGGAGAACCTCAGCATCCGAGAGGTGGAAGACCCACGCAAACCTGTGAGCTGATGTTCTACCTGCACCATCTTGTTACTATGAGCTGATGTTCTACCCGCACCATCTTGTTACTGTGAGATGATGTTCTACCTGCACCATCTTGTTACTATGAGATGATGTTCTACCTGCACCATCTTGTTACTATGAGATGATGTTCTACCTGCACCATCTTGTTACTATGAGATGATGTTCTACCTGCACCATCTTGTTACTATGAGATGATGTTCTACCTGCACCATCTTGTTACTATGAGATGATGTTCTACCTGCACCATCTTGTTACTATGAGATGATGTTCTACCTGCACCTTCTTGTTACTATGAGATGATGTTCTACCTGCACCATCTTGTTACTATGAGATGATGTTCTACCTGCACCATCTTGTTACTATGAGATGATGTTCTACCTGCACCATCTTGTTACTATGAGATGATGTTCTACCTGCACCTTCTTTTTACTATGAGATGATGTTCTACCTGCACCATCTTGTTACTGTGAGATGATGTTCTACCTGCACCATCTTGTTACTGTGAGATGATGTTCTACCTGCACCATCTTGTTAGTGTGAGATGATGTTCTACATGCACCATCTTGTTACTGTGAGATGATGTTCTACCTGCACCATCTTGTTACTGTGAGATGATGTTCTACCTGCACCATCTTGTTAGTGTGAGATGATGTTCTACATGCACCATCTTGTTACTGTGAGATGATGTTCTACCTGCACCATCTTGTTACTATGAGATGATGTTCTACCTGCACCATCTTGTTACTATGAGATGATGTTCTACCTGCACCATCTTGTTACTATGAGCTGATGTTCTACCTGCACCATCTTGTTACTATGAGATGATGTTCTACCTGCACCATCTTGTTACTATGAGATGATGTTCTACCTGCACCATCTTGTTACTATGAGATGATGTTCTACCTGCACCATCTTGTTACTATGAGATGATGCTCTACCTGCACCATCTTGTTACTATGAGATGATGCTCTACCTGCACCATCTTGTTACTATGAGATGATGTTCTACCTGCACCATCTTGTTACTATGAGATGATGTTCTACCTGCACCATCTTGTTACTATGAGATGATGTTCTACCTGCACCATCTTGTTACTATGAGATGATGTTCTACCTGCACCATCTTGTTACTGTGAGATGATGCTCTACCTGCACCATCTTGTTACTATGAGATGATGTTCTACCTGCACCATCTTGTTACTATGAGATGATGTTCTACCTGCACCATCTTGTTACTATGAGATGATGTTCTACCTGCACCATCTTGTTACTATGAGATGATGTTCTACCTGCACCATCTTGTTACTATGAGATGATGTTCTACCTGCACCATCTTATTACTGTGAGATGATGTTCTACCTGCACCATCTTGTTACTGTGAGATGATGCTCTACCTGCACCATCTTGTTACTGTGAGATGATGTTCTACCTGCACCATCTTGTTACTATGAGATGATGTTCTACCTGCACCATCTTGTTACTATGAGATGATGTTCTACCTGCACCATCTTGTTACTATGAGATGAGGGTCTACCTGCACCATCTTGTTACTATGAGATGATGTTCTACCTGCACCTTCTTGTTACTATGAGATGATGTTCTACCTGCACCTTCTTGTTACTATGAGATGATGTTCTACCTGCACCATCTTGTTACTGTGAGATGATGTTCTACCTGCACCATCTTGTTACTGTGAGATGATGTTCTACCTGCACCATCTTGTTACTGTGAGATGATGTTCTACCTGCACCATCTTGTTACTGTGAGATGATGTTCTACCTGCACCATCTTGTTACTATGAGATGATGTTCTACCTGCACCATCTTGTTACTATGAGATGATGTTCTACCTGCACCTTCTTGTTACTATGAGCTGATGTTCTACCTGCACCATCTTGTTACTATGAGATGATGCTCTACCTGCACCATCTTGTTACTATGAGCTGATGTTCTACCTGCACCATCTTGTTACTATGAGATGATGCTCTACCTGCACCATCTTGTTACTATGAGCTGATGTTCTACCTGCACCATCTTGTTACTATGAGATGATGTTCTACCTGCACAATCTTGTTACTATGAGATGATGTTCTACCTGCACCATCTTGTTACTATGAGATGATGTTCTACCTGCACCATCTTGTTACTGTGAGATGATGTTCTACCTGCACCATCTTGTTACTGTGAGATGATGTATTACCTGCACCATCTTGTTACTATGAGATGATGTTCTACCTGCACCATCTTGTTACTATGAGATTATGTTCTACCTGCACCATCTTGTTACTATGAGATGATGTTCTACCTGCACCAACTTGTTACTATAAGATGATGTTCTACCTGCACCATCTTGTTACTATGAGATGATGTTCTACCTGCACCATCTTGTTACTATGAGATGATGTTCTACCTGCACCATCTTGTTACTGTGAGATGATGTTCTACCTGCACCATCTTGTTACTGTGAGATGATGTTCTACCTGCACCATCTTGTTACTATGAGATGATGTTCTACCTGCACCATCTTGTTACTATGAGATGATGTTCTACCTGCACCAACTTGTTACTATGAGATGATGTTCTACCTGCACCATCTTGTTACTATGAGATGATGTTCTACCTGCACCATCTTGTTACTATGAGATGATGTTCTACCTGCACCATCTTGTTACTATGAGCTGATGTTCTACCTGCACCATCTTGTTACTATGAGATGATGTTCTACCTGCACCATCTTGTTACTATGAGATGATGTTCTACCTGCACCATCTTGTTACTATGAGATGATGTTCTACCTGCACCATCTTGTTACTATGAGATGATGTTCTACCTGCACCATCTTGTTACTATGAGATGATGTTCTACCTGCACCATCTTGTTACTATGAGATGATGTTCTACCTGCACCATCTTGTCTACCAAGTCTACTAAGTGTACCAACTGTAGCAACTATTAAGTCTATTAAATGTACCAACTCTACTTAGTGTACCAGATATAGCAACTATTAAGTGTAGCAACTGTACTAAGTGTACCAAATGTAGCAGCTATCAGGTGTAGCAAGTTTACTAAATGTAGCAACTAAATGCAGTATGTGTAGCAACTGTACTAAATGTAGCAACTATTAAGTGTACCAAATGTAGCAGCTATTAGGTGTAGCAAGTTTACTAAATGTAGCAACTAAATGCAGTATGTGTACTAAATGTAGCAACTATTAAGTGTACCAAATGTAGCAGCTATCAGGTGTAGCAAGTTTACTAAATGTAGCAACTAAATGCAGTATGTGTACCAACTGTACTAAATGTAGCAACTATTAAGTGTACCAAATGTAGCAGCTATTAGGTGTAGCAAGTTTACTAAAAGTAGCAACTAAATGCAGTATGTGTACCAACTGTACTAAATGTAGCAACTATTAAGTGTAGCAACTGTACTAAATGTAGCAACTATTAAGTGTAGCAACTGTACTAAGTGTACCAAATGTAGCAGCTATTAGGTGTAGCAAGTTTACTAAATGTAGCAACTAAGTGCAGTATGTGTACCAACTGTACTAAATGTAGCAACTATTAAGTGTAGCAACTGTACTAAATGTAGCAACTATTAAGTGTAGCAACTGTACTAAGTGTACCAAATGTAGCAGCTATTAGGTGTAGCAAGTTTACTAAATGTAGCAACTAAGTGCAGTATGTGTACCAACTGTACTAAATGTAGCAACTATTAAGTGTAGCAACTGTACTAAGTGTACCAAATGTAGCAGCTATCAGGTGTAGCAAGTTTACTAAATGTAGCAACTAAGTGCAGTATGTGTACCAACTGTACTAAATGTAGCAACTATTAAGTGTAGCAACTGTACTAAGTGTAGCAACTATTAAGTGTAGCAACTGTACTAAGTGTAGCAACTATTAAGTGTAGCAACTGTACTAAATGTAGCAACTATTAAGTGTAGCAACTGTACTAAGTGTAGCAACTATTAAGTGTAGCAACTGTACTAAGTGTAGCAACTATTAAGTGTAGCAACTGTACTAAATGTAGCAACTATTAAGTGTAGCAACTGTACTAAGTGTAGCAACTATTAAGTGTAGCAACTATTAAGTGTAGCAACTGTACTAAGTGTAGCAACTATTAAGTGTAGCAACTGTACTAAGTGTAGCAACTATTAAGTGTAGCAACTGTACTAAGTGTAGCAACTATTAAGTGTAGCAACTGTACTAAGTGTAGCAACTATTAAGTGTAGCAACTGTACCAACTGTACTAAATGTAGCAACTACTAAGTGTAGCAAGAGTACTGAGTCTAACAACTACTAAGTGTAGTAAGAGTACTAAGTCTAGCAACTTCTAAGTGTAGCAAGTGTACCAACTGTACTAAATGTAGCAACTATTAAGTGTAGCAAGTGTACCAATTGTACTAAATGTAGCAACTACTAAGTGTAGCAACTATTAAGTAGAGCAAGTGTACCAACTGTACTAAATGTAGCAACAACCAAGTGTACCAACTGTAGCAAGTGTAGCAAGTGTACTAAGTGTAGCATGTGTACCAACTGTATTAAGTGTAGCAAGTGTACTAAGTGTAGCATGTGTACCAACTGTATTAAGTGTAGCAAGTGTACTAAGTGTAGCATGTGTACCAACTGTATTAAGTGTAGCAAGTGTACTAAGTGTAGCATGTGTACCAACTGTATTAAGTGTAGCAAGTGTACTAAGTGTAGCATGTGTACCAACTGTATTAAGTGTAGCAAGTGTACTAAGTGTAGCATGTGTACCAACTGTTTTAAGTGTAGCAAGTGTACTAAGTGTAGCATGTGTACCAACTGTATTAAGTGTAGCAAGTGTACTAAGTGTAGCATGTGTACCAACTGTATTAAGTGTAATAAGTGTACTAAGTGTAGCATGTGTACCAACTGTATTAAGTGTAGCAAGTGTACTAAGTGTAGCATGTGTACCAACTGTATTAAGTGTAGCAAGTGTACTAAGTGTAGCATGTGTACCAACTGTATTAAGTGTAGCAAGTGTACTAAGTGTAGCATGTGTACCAACTGTTTTAAGTGTAGCAAGTGTACTAAGTGTAGCATGTGTACCAACTGTATTAAGTGTAGTAAGTGTACTAAGTGTAGCATGTGTACCAACTGTATTAAGTGTAGCAAGTGTACTAAGTGTAGCGAGTGTGTACGCTTGCCAACAGAACTGTTTCGAGTTGTACATCCCCAACAACCGTGGTCAGCTGATCAAGGCGTGCAAGACGGAGGCTGATGGGCGGGTGGTAGAAGGGAACCACATGGTGTATCGCATCTCTGCCCCCACGCCTGAGGAGAAGGAGGAGTGGATCCACAGTATCAAGTAAGTCCACAACAACAACACTCAAGTATCAAGTAAGTCCACAACAACAATACTCACAAGTATCAAGTAAGTCCACAACAACAATACTCACAAGTATCAAGTAAGTCCACAACAACAATACTCACAAGTATCAAGTCCACAACAACAATACTCACAAGTATCAAGTAAGTCCACAACAATACTCACAAGTATCAAGTAAGTCCACAACAACAATACTCACAAGTATCAAGTAAGTCCACAACAACAATACTCACAAGTATCAAGTATGTCCACAACAACAACAATACTCACAAGTATCAAGTATGTCCACAACAACAATACTCACAAGTATCAAGTATGTCCACAACAACAATACTCACAAGTATCAAGTAAGTCCACAACAGCAATACTCACAAGTATCAAGTAAGTCCACAACAACAATACTCACAAGTATCAAGTAAGTCCACAACAACAATACTCACAAGTATCAAGTATGTCCACAACAACAACAATACTCACAAGTATCAAGTATGTCCACCACAACAACAATACTCACAAGTATCAAGTATGTCCACCACAACAACAATACTCACAAGTATCAAGTATGTCCACCACAACAATACTCACAAGTATCAAGTAAGTCCACCACAACAATACTCAAGTATCAAGTATGTCCACAACAACAACAATACTCACAAGTATCAAGTATGTCCACCACAACAACAATACTCACAAGTATCAAGTATGTCCACCACAACAATACTCACAAGTATCAAGTATGTCCACCACAACAACAATACTCACAAGTATCAAGTATGTCCACCACAACAATACTCACAAGTATCAAGTAAGTCCACCACAACAATACTCAAGTATCAAGTATGCCCACAACATCAATAGTACTCACAAGTATCAAGTAAGTCCACAACAACAATACTCACAAGTATCAAGTATGCCCATCACAACAATACTCACAAGTATCAAGTATGTCCACAACATCAACAATACTCACAGGTATCAAGTAAGTCCACAACAACAATACTCACAAGTATCAAGTATGTCCACCACAACAACAATACTCACAAGTATCAAGTATGTCCACCACAACAATACTCACAAGTATCAAGTATGTCCACCACAACAACAATACTCACAAGTATCAAGTATGTCCACCACAACAATACTCACAAGTATCAAGTAAGTCCACCACAACAATACTCAAGTATCAAGTATGCCCACAACATCAATAGTACTCACAAGTATCAAGTAAGTCCACAACAACAATACTCACAAGTATCAAGTATGCCCATCACAACAATACTCACAAGTATCAAGTATGTCCACAACATCAACAATACTCACAGGTATCAAGTAAGTCCACAACAACAATACTCACAAGTATCAAGTATGTCCACAACATCAACAATACTCACAGGTATCAAGTAAGTCCACAACAACAATACTCACAAGTATCAAGTATGTCCACAACAACAACAATGCTCACAAGTATCAAGTATGCCCACAACATCAATAGTACTCACAAGTATCAAGTGAGTCCACAACAACAATACTCACAAGTATCAAGTATGCCCATCACAACAATACTCACAAGTATCAAGTATGTCCACAACATCAACAATACTCACAGGTATCAAGTAAGTCCACAACAACAATACTCACAAGTATCAAGTATGTCAACAACAACAATACTCGATAACAAGTATCAAGTATGTCCACAACAACAACAATACTCGATAACAAGTATCAAGTATGTCCACAACATCAACAATACTCACAGGTATCAAGTAAGTCCACAACAACAATACTCACAAGTATCAAGTATGTCCACAACATCAACAATACTCACAGGTATCAAGTAAGTCCACAACAACAATACTCACAAGTATCAAGTATGTCCACAACAACAACAATGCTCACAAGTATCAAGTATGCCCACAACATCAATAGTACTCACAAGTATCAAGTGAGTCCACAACAACAATACTCACAAGTATCAAGTATGCCCATCACAACAATACTCACAAGTATCAAGTATGTCCACAACATCAACAATACTCACAGGTATCAAGTAAGTCCACAACAACAATACTCACAAGTATCAAGTATGTCCACAACAACAATACTCACAAGTATTTATTTATTATTTAGTTTAGATTTAACATTTATATTTCGATTTAACATTTAGGTGTAAATGTAACATTTACATTTTGATTTACACATTGTAAAACAGTAATAGATTCAAGGTTTAGATTTAACATTTATATTTCAATTTAATATTTTAATATAACATTTAAATTTAGATTCAAACATTTCGCTTTAAGATTTAGATACAGATTACATTTATATTAAGCATTTAAATTGAACATTTAGATTTACATGTAACATTTAGGTTTAGATTGAACATTTAGCACACCCATTTAGACTCAAGATTTGGATACAACAGTCAGATTTAACATTAAGATGATGTAGATTTATGTTTAACATTTATATTGCTATATTACATTTGGTGTGGCATCAGAGGGTGGGTCACAAACATCACAGGGTGGGTCACAAACATCAGAGGGTTGGTCACAAACATCAGGGTTGGTCACAAACATCACAGGGTGGGTCACAAACATCAGGGGGTGGGTCACAAACATCAGAGGGTGGGTCACAAACATCAGAGGGTTGGTCACAAACATCAGAGGGTGGGTCACACACATCAGAGGGTTGGTCACAAACATCAGAGGGTGGGTCACACACATCAGAGGGTTGGTCACAAACATCAGAGGGTTGGTCACAAACATCAGAGGGTGGGTCACACACATCAGAGGGTTGGTCACAAACATCAGAGGGTGGGTCACAAACATCAGAGGGTGGGTCACAAACATCAGAGGGTGGGTCACAAACATCAGAGGGTGGGTCACAAACATCAGAGGGTGGGTCACAAACATCAGAGGTTGGGTCACAAACATCAGGGGGTGGGTCACAAACATCAGAGGGTGGGTCACAAACATCAGAGGGTGGGTCACAAACATCAGAGGGTGGGTCACAAACATCAGAGAGTGTGAGTGAGATATTTGGAAGTTAGTGTTTTCTTCAAGCAAATACAAATAATAACAGAGGGAAGTAATAAAACAAATAGAAACAGAATATCTTTGAATCTCAGTCAAAGTCAAATAATGTGAAAATACCACAAATAGACAAAGTAGACTTTGAAAGAGTAAAATGCAGACAGTGTAAATAAACATGTCAACAATATTGATATTCTCTACTGCTAGCCACTGTTAGCATATCTGAGTTATTGTGCAGAAATATAACACTTATCATGTTACAAAATCCTTTTATTCATGATGCGGACACGTTTGTTACTGGATACCTTCTAATATGCCTTGCAGACTATGTGCACCTATTTGTTTACTTGTATTGTCCAGCTGGTGTGCTACTGTGTGCTCAGCTGTTGCGTAGCTGCCAGTATGTTCACGGACTTGAAGTGGCAAATATTGTGTGCTCAGCTGTTGCGTAGCTGCCAGTATGTTCACGGACTTGAAGTGGCAAATATTTGTTGTCCTCAGATCGGCCGTCAGTGTGGATCCCTTCTATGAAATGTTGGCAGCCAGGAAGAAACGCATCTCACTGAAGAAGAAGGAAGAGCAGCCATAGATGGCCTCCCTCCTCCCTCCTCCCTCCTCATCCTCCTCATCCCCTCACCCTCCTCATCCTCATCCTCATCCTCCTCCATCCTTGTGGGACCACCTGGTCCTGATTGGACCTCAGATGAAGAAGAAGAAGAAGGCAGCTGCTCCTAACTTGTAAATATATTTATTCTCTGCTTTCATGCCACTGCATGTCATGTTCATGCAGCCTTTTGAAGGCGGGGCCTAGAAGACTGAAGGCGGGGCCTAGAAGACTGAAGGCGGGGCCTGGAAGATTAGGATGACATTTGGAGGCGGGGCCTAGAAGATTGATTTTAGATTTGGAGGGGTGGCTCAAAACACTGACTTTAGACTTGAAGGCGTGGCCCAGAAGATTGACTTTAAATTTGAAGGCGGGGCCTAGAAGATTGACTTTAAATTTGAAGGCGTGGCCCAGAAGATTGACGTTAAATTTGAAGGCGTGGCCCAGAAGATTGACTTTAAATTTGAAGGCGGGGCCTAGAAGATTGAGACAAGATTTGTAGGCGTAGCTCAAAAGATTGACTTTATATTTGAAGGCGGGGCTTAGAAAAGTGAAGGCGTGGCCTAGAACATTGAGACAAGATTTGTAGGCGTGGCTCAAAAGATTGACTTTAGATTTGAAGGCGGGGCCTAGAAGATTGAGACAAGATTTGTAGGCGTAGCTCAAAAGATTGACTTTAGATTTGAAGGCGGGGCTTAGAAAAGTGAAGGCGTGGTCTAAAACATTGAGACAAGATTTGTAGGCGTAGCTCAAAAGATTGACTTAATATTTGAAGGCGGGGCCTAGAAAAGTGAAGGTGTGGCCTAAAAGATTGAGACAAGATTTGTAGGCGTGGCTCAAAAAGATTAATTTTAGATTTGAAGGCGGGGCTTAGAAGATTGAGACAAGATTTGTAGGCGTGGCCCAGAAGATTGACTTTAAATTTGAAGGCGGGGCCTAGAAGATTGAGACAAGTTTTGTAGGCGTAGCTCAAAAGATTGACTTTAGATTTGAAGGCGGGGCTTAGAAAAGTGAAGGCGTGGCCTAGAACATTGAGACAAGATTTGTAGGCGTAGCTCAAAAGATTGACTTTAGATTTGAAGGCGGGGCCTAGAAAAGTGAAGGTGTGGCCTAAAAGATTGAGACAAGCTTTGTAGGCGTGGCTCAAAAAGATTAATTTTAGATTTGAAGGCGGGGCTTAGAAGATTGAGACAAGATTTGTAGGCGTGGCTCAAAAGATTGCCTTTAGATTAGAAGGCGGGGCCTAGAAGAGTGAAGGCGTGGCCTAGAACATTGAGACAAGATTTGTAGGCGTAGCTCAAAAGATTGACTTTAGATTTGAAGGCGGGGCCTAGAAAAGTGAAGGTGTGGCCTAAAAGATTGAGACAAGCTTTGTAGGCGTGGCTCAAAAAGATTAATTTTAGATTTGAAGGCGGGGCTTAGAAGATTGAGACAAGATTTGTAGGCGTGGCTCAAAAGATTCCCTTTAGATTTGAAGGCGGGGCCTAGAAGAGTGAAGGCGTGGCCTAGAGGATTGAGACGAGATTTGTAGGCGTGGCTCAAAAGATTGACTTTAGATTTGAAGGCGGGGCCTAGAAAAGTGAAGGTGTGGCCTAAAAGATTGAGACAAGCTTTGTAGGCGTGGCTCAAAAAGATTAATTTTAGATTTGAAGGCGGGGCTTAGAAGATTGAGACAAGATTTGTAGGCGTGGCTCAAAAGATTCCCTTTAGATTTGAAGGCGGGGCCTAGAAGAGTGAAGGCGTGGCCTAGAGGATTGAGACGAGATTTGTAGGCGTGGCTCAAAAGATTGACTTTAGATTTGAAGGCGGGGCCTAGAAGAGTGAAGGCGTGGCCTAGAAGATTGAGATGAGATTTGTAGGCGTGGCTCAAAAGATTGACTTTAGATTTGAAGGCGGGGCCTAGAAGATTGAGATGAGATTTGTAGGCGTGGCTCAAAAAGATTGACTTTAGATTTGAAGGCGGGGCCTAGAAAAGTGAAGGCGTGGCCTAGAAGATTGAGATGAGATTTGTAGGCATGGCTCAAAAAGATGAACTTTAGATTTGAAGGCGGGGCCTAGAAGATTGAGACGAGATTTGTAGGCGTGGCTCAAAAGATTGACTTTAGATTTGAAGGCGTGGCCTAGAAGATTGACTTTAAATTTTAAGGCGGGGCCTAGAAGAGTGAAGGCGTGGCCTAGAAGATTGAGATGAGATTTGTAGGCGTGGCTCAAAAAGATTGACTTTAGATTTGAAGGCGGGGCCTAGAAAAGTGAAGGCGTGGCCTAGAAGATTGAGATGAGATTTGTAGGCGTGGCTCAAAAAGATTGACTTTAGATTTGAAGGCGTGGCCTAGAAGGTTGACTTTAATTTGAAGGCGGGGCCTAGAAGAGTGAAGGCGTGGCCTAGAAGATTGAGATGAGATTTGTAGGCGTGGCTCAAAAAGATTGACTTTAGATTTGAAGGCGGGGCCTAGAAAAGTGAAGGCGTGGCCTAGAAGATTGAGATGAGATTTGTAGGCGTGGCTCAAAAAGATTGACTTTAGATTTGAAGGCGGGGCCTAGAAAAGTGAAGGCGTGGCCTAGAAGATTGAGATGAGATTTGTAGGCGTGGCTCAAAAAGATTGACTTTAGATTTGAAGGCGGGGCCTAGAAAAGTGAAGGCGTGGCCTAGAAGATTGAGACAAGATTAGTAGGCGTGGCTCAAAATATTGACTTTAGATTTGAAGGCGGGGCCTGTGGCCCAGAAGTTGACTAAATATTTGAAGGTGTGGCCTAGGAGAGTGAAGGCGGGGCCTGGGACAGTGAAGGCGGGGCCTAGAAGAGTGAAGGCATGGCCTAGTAGATTGAGATGAGATTTGTAGGCGTGGCTCAAAAGATTAACTTTTGATTTGAAGGCGTGGCCTACAAGATTGAGACAAGATTTGAAGGCGGGGCCCAGAAGATTGACTATAGATTTGAAGGCGTGGCCTCAAAGAGTGATGGCGTGGCCTAGAAGATTGAGACTTGATTTGAAGGCGTGGCCTGGAAGAGTGAAGGCGTGGCCTAAAAGATTGAGACATGATTTGAAGGCGTGGCCCAGAAGATTGAGAGTGATTTGTAGGTGAGGCCTTGAATAGTGAAGGCGTGGCCTAAAAGATTGAGATGCGATTTGGAGGCATGGCCTTGCAGAGTGAAGGCGGGGCCTAAAAGATTGAATTGCGATTTGAAGGCGTGGCCTAGAAGAGTGAAGGCGGGGCCTAAAAGATTGAGACAAGATTTGTAGGCGTGGCCCAGTAGAGACTTTAGATTTGATGGCAGAAAATTAAGATACAATTTGAAGGCGGGGCCCAGAAGAGTGAAGGCAGAGCCTACAAGATTGAGACACGATTTGAAGGCGTGGCCTAACAGATTGAGACGTGATTTGAAGGGATGGCCTTGCAGAGGGAAGGCGGGGCCTAAAAGATTGAGACACGATATGTAGGCGGGGCCCAGTAGATTGACTTTAGATTTGATGGCAGAAAATTAAGTTTAAATTTGAAGGCGGGCCTATAAAATTGAAGGCGGGGCCTAGAAGCTAGTAGGTGTAGTAAGCACAAGCATGGATGATTTTAATCTGCTGACTGTGCACATTTACAATAAATTGATTAGTTTCCAGATCAGCAGATTAGTGTTAAGATGCATTTTATTTTGTAAGTGATGCATTTTATTTTGTAAGTGAAACTACAAGAATTGTTTACCGCACTTTATGGTTGAGTCTTTAGCGCCCTCCGGTGGTGTGTCAGCTAGGGAAGATGAATGATGATGATGATGACATTTTGTCTCCTCCGTCCTGCTCCTTCTTCTTGTCTTCTGGAACATTCTTGAAGTGCACAGCTGCCAAAAAGTAAGACAAACAAATGTTACAAAGTGTTTTTTTCTTTGTATTTATTGACTGTAAGATGAATAATTGTGTCCATGTAGCAAAAACACATCATGTGTGACAATAAAGACAAGAACATTCTGACATTCATCACTTCATTTATAACATATAACCATATAATAATATATCATATAACTTAACATAATATATCATATAACCTAACATAATATATCATATAACTTAATATTTATAATAATATATCATAAAACCTAACATAATATATCATATAACTTAATATAATATAATAATATATCATACAACCTAACATAATATATCATATAACTTAATATAATATATCATACAACCTAACATAATATATCATATAACTTAATATAATATAATAATATATCATACAACCTAACATAATATATTATATAACCTAACATAATATATAACCTAACATCTTATATCATATAACCTAACATAATATATCATATAACCTAACATAATATAATAATATAACATGTAACCTAACATAATATAATAATATAACACTTAACCTAACATAATATATCATATAACTTAATATAATATAATAATATATCATACAACCTAACATAATATATCATATAACCTAACATCATATATCATATAACCTAACATAATATATCATATAACCTAACATCATATATCATATAACCTAACATAATATATCATATAACCTAACATAATATATTATATAACCTAACATAATATATCATATAACCTAACATAATATAATAATATAACACTTAACCTTACATAATATATCATATAACTTAACATAATATATCATATAACCTAACATAATATAATAATATATCATATAACCTAACATTATATATTATATAACCTAACATAATATATCATATAACCTAACATAATGTAATAATATATCATATAGCCTAACATAATATAATAAAATATCATATAACCTAACATAATACATCAAATAACCTAACATAATATATCATATAACTTAATATAATATAATAATATATCATATAACCTAACATAACATAATAATATATCATATAACCTAACATAATATATCATATAACCTAACATAATGATATATCATATAACCTAACATAATATAATAATATATTATATAACCTAACATAAATATAATAATATATCATATAACCTAACATAATATAATATATCATATAACCTAACATAATATAACAATATATCATATAACCTAACATAATATATCATATAACCTAACATAATATATCATATAACCTAACATAATGTAATAATATATCATATAACCTAGCATAAAATAATGTATCATATAACCTAACATAATATATCATATAACCTAACATAATATAATAAAATATCATATAACCTAACATAATATATCAAATAACCTAACATAATATAATATATCATACAATTTAACATAATATAATAATATATCATATAACCTAACAATCTAACATATCAAATAACCTAACATGATATATCATATAACCTGACATACTATAATAATATATCATATAACTTAATATAATAATATATAATCAAACATAATATAATAATATATCATATAACCTAACATAATATAATAATATAACATATAACCTAACATAATATAATATGTCATGTAACCTAACATAATATATCATATAACTTAACATAATATAATAATATATCATATAATCAAACTTAATATAATATCATATAACCTAACATAATATAATAATATAACATATAACCTAACATAATATAATATAACATATAACCTAACATAATATAATAATATATCATATAACCTAACATAACATAATATAATATAACCTAACATAATATAATAATATATCATATAACCTAACATAATATAATATAACATATAACCTAACATAATATAATAATATATCATATAACCTAAAATAATATAATATTCATACTTGCCAACCCTCCTGAATTTTCCAGGAGGCTCCTGAATTTCAGTGCCTCTCCCGAAAATCTCCCGGGACAACCATTCTCCCAAATGTCTTTCAATCTCCAGCTGGACTTAAGACACACCCCTCCAGGTCGGTGAGGACAGCCTGTCGTCACGTCCGCTTGGCCAAGCAAAAAGTAACCACAGAACACTACACCTTATAGTGTTCTGTGGTCACAGAACACTACACCTTATAGTGTTCTGTGGTCAACTTTTTGCTTGGCAAGTGTGGGAGTCTCTTCTGAAGTATGAAGTAAGGAGACGTAACTTCATCACCTCGCCTGGTTATTGACTCCAACCCAGAATATTACCCTGCCCATACCTATGATCCTTCAAAGACTGTGCTACTGGACATCTGCATGGTGGATCTGTGAGCAGACAAGCGGAGAAGTTCCGAGATGTGTTGACCATTCCTACTCCCCTCTCTTCAGTCACCACCACAGAACACGCCGACCTCACCAAACGCCACAAAGAGCTTCCAAAAGGCGAGCGTTTCTCCACAAGTTGAGCAGGTGCAGAGTCCCGGGTGACAATGTGTGTCTCCCAAACATCATCAGGGTCAAGAGAGGGAGTCAGAGACCAGTTCAATTGCATAGCAATTTAATCCAAGTCCAATACGGACGCTGTCCCTGGCACAGGGAGAGGCCCTGCGCTCACCCTCCGACAAATATCAAACTTTGATAAGCGCTGGCTATGTTCAACAGGCATCACAGGGTCTGGAGAGAAACGTCCCCGTTGTGGAGCAGCAGGTGACAGGAAATACAAGACCGAGACTTCCCGGGCTCCGGAGAAGATTTGTTGTTGAAGGAAAGGGAAAAGAAAAGGTGAAACGGGGCACACCTGCGAGCAGAGAAAGTGGGGGATGGCGTCGGCGGGTGAGCCCACAGGGCGTTCCGCTGGGGTGTGAGACGCCACACCTTTTCTACTACACATCACAATCTCTAGCCACACTTTTGGACTTTGGTCTGGGAATGTGGACAGCAGTACTTTTTGTTTTGTCTCTTCCAGGTACCTGTACTCGAAGGTGAAGCCCTCCTTCTTCCTCCGGCCCCATTTCTCATAGTCAAAGTAAATGTAAGTGCCCTGCAAGCACACAGCGCCTCGTTAGCAGCAAGCAAACAGGAGCAAATCAAGCGCTCCTTTTCTTAAAGGGGAACTGCACTTTTTTGGAGCGTCAATCACAATCCTTATGGAAGACAAGAACATTTATCTCTTTCATGCATTCTAAGTGCTCAAATAAGACCAACAATGGCAGTACACTATTACTACATATTGTATAAAGCCCTCTAAAATACATTCAACAATACTGACAGGTATTAGCCATTTTGTTATTATAAGCGCTAACGCAGAGGAACTACTTTTAGGAGTGTTGTGATGACACGCTATATCAGGGGTCACCAACCTTTTTGAAACCAAGAGCTACTTCTTGGGTACTGATTAATGCGAAGGGCTACCAGTTTGATACACACTTAAATAAATTGCCAGAAATAGCCAATTTGCTCAATTTACCTTTAACTCTATGTTATTATTAGTAATTAATGATATTTACACTTAATTGAACGGTTTAAAAGAGGAGAAAACACGAACAAAATGACAATTAAATTTTGAAACATAGTTTATCTTCAATTTCGACTCTTTAAAATTCAAATTTCAACCGCAAAAAAGAAGAGGAAAACTTAAAAAAGAATTTATGGAACATCATTAGTAATTTTTCCTGATTAAGATAATTTTAGAATTTTGATTAAATAGGTTAAAATCCAATCTGCACTTTGTTAGAATATATAACAAATTGGACCAAGCTATATTTCTAACAAAGACAAATCATTATTTCTTCTACATTTTCCAGAACAAAATTTTTAAAAGAAATTCAAAAGACTTTGAAATAAGATTTAAATTTGATTCTACAGATTTTCTAGATTTGCCAGAATAATTTTTTTGAATTTTAATCATAATAAGTTTGAAGAAATATTTCACAAATATTCTTCGTCGAAAAAACAGAAGCTAAAATGAAGAATTAAATTCAAATGTATTTATTATTCTTTACAATAAAAAAAAACATTTACTTGAACATTGATGTAAATTGTCAGGAAAGAAGAGGAAGGAATTTAAAAGGTAAAAAGGTATATGTGTTTAAAAATCCTAAAATCATTTTTAAGGTTGTATTTTTTCTCTAAAATTGTCTTTCTGAAAGTTATAAGAAGCAAAGTAAAAAAATTAATGAATTTATTTAAACAAGTGAAGACCAAGTCTTTAATATATTTTCTTGGATTTTCAAATTCTATTTGAGTTTTGTCTCTCTTAGAATTAAAAATGTTGGGCAAAGCGAGACCAGCTTGCTAGTAAATAAATAAAATTTAAAAAATAGAGGCAGCTTACTGGTAAAAAATAGAGGCAGCTCACTGGTAAGTGCTGCTATTTGAGCTATTTTTAGAACAGGCCGGCGGGCTACTCATCTGGTCCTTACGGGCTACCTGGTGCCCGCGGGCACCGCGTTGGTGACCCCTGCGCTATATTGACATATTGAGCTGCTGCATCGCCTCAGAGTTGGTGAAAGTTCATTGTAGATCCTGGATAGTAGAAGGTTGTGGACATAAACCCACAAGTTGGTCAACTTTGACATCCAACTTAGACCTGGAATGGCCAGAAAGACGCCAAAAGAGGCTTATTTGCGGCACCTTATTTTTTTAAACTGTTTGTGAGGATTCTGATGAATTGTTCAAGTGAAGGGGAAGATATAAACATCCCATCAGTCTTTATCCCAGTGAGAGCAGACATTGGACTGTAAGTGATTGTGTTGTGGTTTTATTGGCAAGTCTAATTCAATGATTTTTAATGCCACCTAAAATAAATGTATTGCCCATGTCCTACTTCAGTTAGTGAGCGTTTTATTCAAATGATTCACCTAAATTCCGGACTATAAGCGGCTATGTTCTTCCTACGCTTTAAATCCTGCGGCTTTTAAAACTAATTGATGGATATTTCTTCGCTGACAACTACAATGCAGATGGTTTAAAAAAACAAAACACAGCAAAGACCCTGAAAATGGTGCTATGGCGCCATCTTTTGGACAAGTTCGCACACTGCCGGTGCTGCTGGGTAAATGTGAATTCCTGTTGTCTAAAGCTTTAAACCGGAAGTATAAGTGGCTGTCCATAGCGTTTCTACTCGTGTGGATTTGAAGCGTTTGTGAGGATTCTGATGAATTGTTCAAGTGAAGGGGAAGATATAAACATCCCATCAGTCTTTATCCCAGTGAGAGCAGACATTGGACTGTAAGTGATTGTGTTGTGGTTTTATTGGCAGGTATCAGCAAGTCTAATTCAATGATTTTTTTTGTGATAGAGTGATTGGAGCACATACCGTATTTTTCGGAGTATAAGTGGCTCCGGCCGAAAATGCATAATAAAGAAGGAAAAAAACATATATAAGTCGCACTGGAGTATAAGTCGCATTTTTTGGGGGAAATGTATTTGATAAAAGCCAACAGCAAGAATAGACATTTGAAAGGCAATTTAAAATTCAAGCTGCAAGCAGCGTTGGTCGGGTCCGCATTTTGGCAGGTGCTAGTCCTAGGTGTCCCAATACTTTTGTCCAGTGGTAGTCCCGAGTGAGACCTACATAGAGGTTTTTGTTTCGTGTCTCTACGATATTCGTACTGGCAGTTAGAGGAAGTTGTGTCTGTGTCTTTTACGTAGGTGTTGCGGCACAGTGGTTGTTTTCTTTGAAGGCTCGTAAAATCAAAACCGTACTACTAATCATAACGCTTTCGTGAAATTGTAATCAGAAGGGTTCAATCTCTCTCCTGTAGCAGTTTGAAGCCGAAACGACAAACGTGCTCGGAGGTGATAATGTTTGATGTTTGGTGACCGGTTTTAACAAAAATTTTGTTTTGAAGGAGGGATAGCAAACTTCCTGTTGATTTTTGCTGAAGGATGTCAATCTATGAAATGTAGGTCTAGGTGAGACCTACGTAGAGGTATTTGTTTCATGTCTCTAAGACGTTCCTACCGGAAGTTACAAGCAGTTTTGTCTGAGTTTTCCTCTGAGGAGCAGTTATTTCTCTGTTTTATTCAAAAATTGCGCTAGAGCACAATTTTGAGTTTTGGGGTTCGGTTTTTTTTTAGATTTCAATTTTTACCAGTCCTGATGTGTGTGAGAAGTTTGGTGAGTTTTAAAGTATTTTAAGGGGGTCAAATTACAGCTCAAAGAGGCAAAAATGAGTTTTTTTAGTACATTTTTGTCTTGAAGGGAAAATTGCCAACTTCCTGTTGGTTTTTGCCCGAGGATGTAAAATTATGAAATGTAGGTCTAAGTCTGAACTACATAGAGGTTTTTGTTTCATGTCTCTACGACCTTCCTAGTGGGAGTTACAGGCAGTTTGTTTTTGTTTTTTCCTAGGGAGCGCTAGAACGCAATTTTGATTTTTGGGGTTTGTTTTTTTTATTAACTTGCAATTTTCGCAGGTCCTGATGTGTGTGTCAAATTTGGTGAGTTTTGAAGCATGTTAAGTGGGTCAAATTGCAGCTCGAAGATATAATAATAATAATAATAATAAACCTTACAATAACAATAGGTTCCTTTGTACCCTGTATAAAGGACTCCCTGTGGGAGTCCTTTATACAGGGTACATGCGGACCCTAATAAATCAAGAATAGTGAACAACAGGCTGAATAAGTGTACGTTATATGAGGCATAAATAACCAACTGGTATGTTAACGTAACATATTATGGTAAGAGTCATTCAAATAACTATAACATATAGAACATGCTATACGTTTACCAAACAATCTGTCACTCCTAATCGCTAAATTGCCCTCCCACCTCGCCTGTTTAAGGAGGTACTTGCTACTATTGGATCAAGTGTGTCCTTAACATTATCAATAGTAGCCTCTCTTCTGGAATAGTTCCAGTAGAGTTGAAACATGCAGTGGTACGACCTCTACTTCAAAAACCAAGCCTCGACCCCTCTCTCTTCTCTAACCTTAGACCTATCTCTAATCTTCCATACATTTCCAGAATATTAGAGAAGGTTGTCTACAGTCAGTTGTTGCCCTTCTTAGAGGATAATGCTATCACTGAGTTGTTCCAGTCCGGTTTTAAAGCCCTCCACAGCACAGAGTCAGCGCTTCTAAAAGTTTTTAACGATATCCTCCTGTCAACTGATTCTGGTAAATATGTTGTCCTGGTGCTTTTAGATCTGTCTGCTGCTTTCAACACCGTCAACCACGCCACCTTAATCACTCGTCTTGAGAACTGTGTGGGCATTAAGGGCGCCGCCCTCAACTGGTTCCGGTCGTACTTAACCGACAGGAGTTTTTGTGTAAAAATAGACAGTTTTATGTCTTCCACAGCTCCTTTACCACATGGGGTTCCCCAGGGCTCAATCCTTGCCCCAATCTTATTTGCGCTTTACCTTCTCCCCCTTGGTTCTATTTTTAGGAAGTACGATATTGCATTTAATTTTCATGCCGATGATTGCCAGATTTATTTTCCCATGGCACAAAATAACACGGTTCAACGCCTTACTGACTGCCTGCACGACATCAAAGCCTGGCTTTCAGCTAACTTCCTGAGCCTAAATGAAGACAAAACAGAAGTTATGTTGTTCGGTCCAAGTCGCTCTCCCTCCCCCAACGTTGACCTCGGCACTCTGACCCCGTATCTCAGCGACTGTGTCACAAACTTGGGGGTAAAGTTCCACTCAGATTTTAAATTCGAAAAACAAATCAGCAGCGTCGTACAAAAAAGCTTTTATCAATTACGCCAAATAGCGAAAGTGAAACCGCTTCTATCAGGACATGATCTAGAGAAATTAATCCACGCCTTTATCTCGACTTGTCTTGACTACTGCAATGCCCTGTATGTAGGCATTAGCCAGGCCTGCAGCTCGTGCAGAACTCTGCTGCTCGTCTGCTAACACGGACCCGCAGACGTGAGCACATCACCCCTATATTAGCGGCCCTTCACTGGCTCCCTGTGCGTTACAGAATCAAATTTAAACTCCTTTTATTTATTTTTAAAGGCCTACTGAAACCCACTACTACCGACCACGCAGTCTGATAGTTTATATATCAATGATGAAATCTTAACATTATAACACATGCCAATACGGCCGGGTTAACTTATAAAGTGACATTTTAAATTTGCCGCTAAACTTCCGGTTCGAAACGCCTCTGAGGATGACGTATGCGCGTGACGTAGCACGGGGAACACGGGTATGCCTTCCACATTGAAGCCAATACGAAAAAGCTCTGTTTTCATTTCATAATTCCACAGTATTCTGGACATCTGTGTTCGTGAATCTGTTCCAATCATGTTCATTGCATTATGGAGAAGGAAGCTGAGCAAGCAAAGAAGAAAGTTGTCGGTGCGAAATGGACGTATTTTTCGAACGTAGTCAGCAACAACAGTACACAGCCGGCGCTTCTTTGTTTACATTCCCGAAAGATGCAGTCAAGATGGAAGAACTCGGATAACAGAGACTCTAACCAGGAGGACTTTTGACTTCGATACACAGACGCCTGTAGAGAACTGGGACAACACAGACTCTTACCAGGATTACTTTGATTTGGATGACAAAGACGCAGACGTGCTACTGTGAGTATGCAGCTTTGGCTTCTAAACATTTGATCGCTTGACCGTATGTGCGCAACTTTTTTTTGCGTATGTACGTAACTTTTTTAAAATATATAAGCTTTATGAACCTTGGGTTAGGTGAACGGTCTTTTGGGCTGAGTGATTGTGTGTGTTGATCAGGTGTTTGAATTGTATTGGCGTGTTCTATGGAGCTAGGAGCTAGCATAGGAGCTAGGAGCTAGCATAACAAACACGCAGGTGTTTTTATGCAGGATTAATTTGTGGCATATTAAATATAAGCCTGGTTGTGTTGTGGCTAATAGAGTATATATATGTCTTGTGTTTATTTACTGTTGTAGTCATTCCCAGCTGAATATCAGGTCACCTGAATAGCTTCAACTCCCCACTAGTCCTTCACTTGCACTTTACTCATCCACAAATCTTTCATCCTCGCTCAAATTAATGGGGAAATTGTCGCTTTCTCGGTCCGAATCTCTCTCACTTCATGCGGCCATCATTGTAAACAATAGGGAACTTTGCGTATATGTTCAACTGACTACGTCACGCTACTTCCGGTAGGGGCAAGCCTTTTTTTTATCAGATACCAAAAGTTGCAATCTTTATCGTCGTTGTTCTATACTAAATCCTTTCAGCAAAAATATGGCAATATCGCGAAATGATCAAGTATGACACATAGAATAGATCTGCTATCCCCGTTTAAATAAAAAAAATTCATTTCAGTAGGCCTTTAAATGTCTAAACAACCTCGCGCCAACATATCTCTCCGACCTCCTTCAGCCTTACTGCCCCACCCGATCCCTAAGATCAGCCGATCAGCTGCTACTGACGGTCCCGGACACAAGGCTGAAGCTTAGAGGTGACAGAGCTTTCGCCGCTGCTGCTCCCAAGCTCTGGAACGACCTACCTCTGAGTGTTAGACAAGCCTCCTCTCTTCCTGTTTTTAAATCTCTCTTAAAAACATACTTTTATTCCATGGCTTTTAACACTGAGTGATATCCATCCTGCAATGGCGCCCCATAATACACCTGCTGTGAACCTGTTTTTATGTTTTATTTATTTATTTTTTATCGTGTTCTGTTTGTGTTGTGTTGTGTTTGCTCGGTTCTCGTATTATCTTTTAACATGCCCATTGTACAGCACTTTGGCTACCCCTGTGGTAAATTTTAAATGTGCTTTATAAATAAAGTTGATTTGATTTAAATCCCATGAAATCTTTTACGTCTATTCCGGGGGTCGGCAACCCGCGGCTCTACAGCCGCATGCGGCTCTTTAGCGCCGCCCTAGTGGCTCTCTGGAGCTTTTTCAAAAATGTATGAAAAATGGAAAAAGATGAGGGGGAAAAAATATATATTTTTTGTGTTAAAGGCCTACTGAAATGATTTTTTTTTTATTTAAACGGGAATAGCAGATCCATTCTATGTGTCATACTTGATCATTTCGCGATATTGCCATATTTTTGCTGAAAGGATTTAGTAGAGAAAATCGACGATAAAGTTCGCAACTTTTGCTCGCTGATAAAAAAAAAGCCTTGCCTGTACCGGAAGTAGCGTGACGTCACAGGAGCTAGTATTCCTCACAATTCCCCGTTGTTTACAATGGAGCGAGAGAGATTCGGACCGAGAAAGTGACAATTACCCCATTAATTTGAGCGAGGATGAAAGATTCGTCGATGAGGAACGTTACAGTGAAGGACTTGAGAGGCAGTGATGGACATATCTTTTTTCGCTCTGACCGTAACTTAGGTACAAGCTGGCTCATTGGATTCCACACTCTCCTTTTTCTATTGTAGATCACAGATTTGTATTTCAAACCACCTCGGATACTATATCCTCTTGAAAATGAGAGTCGAGCACGCGAAATGGACATTTAAAGTGACTTTTATCTCCAAGACAATACATCGGTGACACACTTAGCTACTGAGCTAACGTGCTAGCATCGTTCTCAAATGAAGATAGAAACAAAATAAATAAACCCCTGACTGGAAGGATAGACAGAAGAGCAAAAATACTATTAAACCATGTACATGTAACTACACGGTTAAAAATTCTCAGCCTGGTAAGGCTTAACAATGCTGTTGCTAACGACACTAAGGCTAATTTAGCAACTTAGCAACCGGAACTCACAGAACTATGTACTCTCTCCTTTTTCTATTGTGTATCACGGATTTGTATTTCAAACCACCTCGGATACTATATCCTCTTGAAGATGAGAGTCGAGCACGCGAAATGGACATTTAAAGTGACTTTTATCTCCAAGACAATACATCGGTGACACACTTAGCTACTGAGCTAACGTGCTAGCATCGTTCTCAAATGAAGAAAGAAACAAAATAAATAAACCCCTGACTGGAACGATAGACAGAAGATCAACAATACTTTTAAACCATGTACATGTAACTACACGGTTAAAAATTCTCAGCCTGGTAAGGCGTAACAATGCTGTTGCTAACGACACTAAGGCTAATTTAGCAACTTAGCAGCCGGAACTCACAGAACTATGATAAAACATTAGCGCTCCACCTACGCCAGCCAGCCCTCATCTTCCCATCAACAGCCGTGCTCACCTGCGTTCCAGCGATCAACGGCGCGACGAAGGACTTCATCCGTGGGTTTGGCGGCAAGCATCGGCTAGGCGTCTTCTATCAGGGTAAGTAGTCCTTGTTGTGTTGCTGTAAGTGTTGTACTTAGCCGCTAAGACACCGATCGATCCCACCTACAACGTTCTTCTTTGCAGCCTCCATTGTTCATTAAACAAATTGCAAAAGATTCACCAACACAGATGTCCAGAATACTGTGGAATTTTGTCGAAGAAAACAGAGCTTTTTGTATTGTGTCCAATAGGGCCCAAACACTTCCGTGCATTTTATGACGTCACACGCATAAATCATATCCAAAGGAGATTTTCAACCGGAAGTGTGGCAGGAATTTTAAAAATGTCACTTTATAAGTTAACCCGGCCGTATTGGCATGTGTTTCAATGTTAAGATTTCATCATTGATATATAAACTATCAGACTGCGTGGTCGCTAGTAGTGGCTTTCAGTAGGCCTTTAATATGGTTTATGTAGGACAGGGGTCGGCAACCTAAAATGTTGAAAGAGCCATATTGGAGCAAAAATACAAAAACAAATCTGTCTGGAGCCGCAACAAATTAGAAGCCATATTACATACAGCAGGGGTCACCAACGTGGTGCCCGAGGGCACCAGGTAGCCCGTAAGGACCAGATGAGTAGCCCGCTGGCCTGTTCTAAAAATAGCTCAAATAGCAGCACTTACCAGTGAGCTGCATCTATTTTTTAAAATTTTTTTTATTTACTAGCAAGCTGGTCTCGCTTTGCCCAACATTTTTAATTCTAAGAGAGACAAAACTCAAATAGAATTTGAAAATCCAAGAAAATATTTTAAAGACTTGGTCTTCACTTGTTTGAATAAATTCATTAATTTTTTTACTTTGCTTCTTATAACTTTCAGAAAGACAATTTTAGAGACAAAATACAACCTTAAAAATGATTTTAGGGTTTTTAAACACATATACCTTTTTACCTTTTAAATTCCTTCCTCTTCTTTCCTGACAATGTTCAAGTAAATTTATTTTTTTATTGTAAAGAATAATAAATACATTTTAATTTAATTCTTCATTTTAGCTTCTGTTTTTTCGACGAAGAATATTTGTGAAATATTTCTTCAAACGTATTATGATTAAAATTCAAAAAAATGATTCTGGCAAATCTAGAAAATCTGTAGAATCAAATGTAAATCTTATTTCAAAGTCTTTTGAATTTATTTTAAAATGTTTGTTCTGGAAAATCTAGAAGAATTAATGATTTGTCTTTGTTAGAAATATAGCTTGGTCCAATTTGTTATATATTCTAACAAAGTGTGGATTTTAACCTATTTAAAACATGTCATCAAAATTCTAAAAATTAATCTTAATCAGGAAAAATTACTAATGATGTTCCATAAATTCTTTTTTTAAGTTTTTCTCTTCTTTTTTTCGGTTGAATTTTGAATTTTAAAGAGTCGAAATTGAAGATAAACTATGTTTCAAAATTGAATTGTCATTTTTTTCGTGTTTTCTCCTCTTTTAAACCATTCAATTAAGTGTAAATATCATTAATTATTAATAATAACATAGAGTTAAAGGTAAATTGAGCAAATTGGCTATTTCTGGCAATTTATTTAAGTGTGTATCAAACTGGTAGCCCTTCGCATTAATCAGTACCCAAGAAGTAGCTCTTGCTTTCAAAAAGGTTGGTGACCCCTGACATACAGATAGTGTGTCATGAGATATACATTGAATTGAGATGACTTAAAGGAAACTAAATGAGCTCAAATATAGCTACAGATGAGGCATAATGATGCAATATGTACATATAGCTAGCCTAAATAGCATGTTAGCATCGATTAGCTTGCAGTCATGCAGTGACCAAATATGTTTGATTAGCACTCCACACAAGTCAATAACATCAACAAAACTCACCTTTGTGCATTCACGCACAACGTTAACAGTTGGGTGGACAAAATGAGACAGAAAAAGAAGTGGCATAAAACACGTCCTAGAAAGTCGGAGAAAGTTATACATGGAAACAAACTAAAGGTGAGTTCAAGGACCGCCAAAATTAGTAGGACAAAACGGCGCTCGCCAAATACTCGAATCAGTGAAGCATGTTTAATACAAACAGTGTGATTTATAACAATTAGGGAGGTTTGTGTCATGTTTGTCCTTATACAGAAACCATATTAAAACAAAAAAAAAATGTTTTTTTTCCCCTCATCTTTTTCCATTTTTCATACATTTTTGAAAAAGCTTCAGAGAGCCACTAGGGCGGCGCTAAAGAGCCACATGCGGCTCTAGAGCCGCGGGTTGCCAACCCCTGATGTAGGAGGACAAACATGACACTAATTGTTATAAAGCACACTGTTTATATTAAACATGCTTCACTGAGTCGAGTATTTGGCGAGCGCCGTTTTCTCCTACTCATTTTGGCGGTCCTTGAACTCACCGTAGTTTGTTGATGTGTAGAACTTTCTCCGACTTTCTAGGACGTGTTTTATGCCACTTCTTTTTCTGTCTCATTTTGTCCACCACGCTTTTAACGTGGTGCGTGAATGCACAAAGGTGAGTTTTGTTGATGTCATTGACTTGTGTGGAGTGCTAATCAGACATATTTGGTCACTGCATGACTGCAAGCTAATCGATGCTAACATGCTATTTAGGCTAGCTATATGTACATATAGGCGAGGGCGGACCTACGTCACTTCCGCCTACCAATCCCCTAGCAACCGGGAATTCGTTGAAAACAAACCAGCGAACACAGCATTGACAGAAAAAGCATTTAACGAGCGTTGTGGCTTGGAAGTCGGCGTTAAATCCTTCATTTACGCATTTTTACTTATTCGCATATCGTGTGAAAAAACGAAAATGTATTATTTGCGTCAGACTCGTCTCAGTGAACTTTAAAGCTTCTCAGGCTTAGCTTAGCTTGCTAGTTAGCTTAGCCTGCGCGCTACTAAGAAAGAGACGCGGAAGCTCGTCTCAGTGAACTTTAAAGCTTCTCAGGCTTAGCTTAGCTTGCTAGTTAGCTTAGCCTGCGCGCTACTAAGAAAGAGACGCGGAAGTTATCAACAACAAGATCAAGTGTTAGTGTATAAAATATTGAGAGATTTGAGGGCTACATGTATTGTTTAAGTACAACAAAGGAGAGTTTAAACAGAGAAGGGGGAGGTGGCAAAATAACCTAAGAAGGAAAGTAATACCAAGATTACGGGTAAATAATACTGGAATGTCCGGCAAAAAAACCCCAAAAGAAAGCAGACTGACCCCTAGTAGCCCGGTCCTTGTAAGTTGTAGCCTTATGAAGGCGCAGTACAGCAGGCGAATAATGTACAAAATATATGTCTTTGTATTGAAAAGTCTTGCAGACAGCATTTTGCGACTGTCTTGAAAAGTTGATTAAATGGCAACATGAAAATTATAGGGTTTATTGGTTTTTAAAAACCCAACTGTTAAGTGTAAATTTAAATGAAACGGTTTTTCGAAAATAGCTAGCTAGGCTATAGACCAGGGGTCACCAACCTTTTTGAAAGCAAGAGCTACTTCTTGGGTACTGATTAATGCGAAGGGCTACCAGTTTGATACACACTTCAATAAATTGCCAGAAATAGCCAATTTGCTCAATTTACCTTTAACTCTGTTATTATTTATAATTAATGATATTTACTCTTAATTGAACGGTTTAAAAGAGGAGAAAACACGAAAAAAATGACAATTAAATTTTAAAACATAGTTTATCTTCAATTTCGACTCTTTAAAATTCAAGATTCAACCGAAAAAAAAGAAGAGAAAAACTAGCTAATTCGAATCTTTTTGAAAAAATTTAAAAAATAATTTATGGAACATCATTAGTAATTTTTGCTGATTAAGATTCATTTTAGAATTTTGATGACATGTTTTAAATAGGTTAAAATCCAATCTGCACTTTGTTAGAATATACAACAAATTGGACCAAGCTATATTTCTAACAAAGACAAATCATTATTTCTTCTAGATTTTCCAGAACAACATTTTTAAAAGAAATTAAAAAGACTTTGAAATAAGATTTAAATTTGATTCTACAGATTTTCTAGATTTGCCAGAATATATTTTTTAAATTTTAATCATAATAAGTTTGAAGAAATATTTCACAAATATTCTTCGTCGAAAAAACAGAAGCTAAAATGAAGAATTAAATCAAAATGTATTTATTATTCTTTACAATAAAAAAATAAATTTACTTGAACATTGATTTAAATTGTCAGGAAAGAAGAGGAAGAAATTTAAAAGGTAAAAAAGGTATATATGTTTAAAAATCCTAAAATCATTTTTAAGGTTGTATTTTTTCTCTAAAATTGTCTTTCTGAAAGTTATAAGAAGCAAAGTAAAACAATTAATGCATTTATTTAAACAAGTGAAGACCAAGTCTTTAAAATATTTTCTTGGATTTTCAAATTCTATTTGAGTTTTGTCTCTCTTAGAATTAAAAATGTCGGGCAAAGCGAGACCAGCTTGCTAGTAAATAAATAAAATTTAAAAAATAGAGGCAGCTCACTGGTAAGTGCTGCTATTTGAGCTATTTTTAGAACAGGCCGGCGGGCTACTCATCTGGTCCTTACGGGCTACCTGGTGCCCGCGGGCACCGCGTTGGTGACCCCTGGTCTAGGGTAATAATAATAATAATAGATTTTATTTGTCAAAAGCACTTTACATTGAGTAAACAACCTCAAAGTGCTACAGGGTATTAAAAAAATACAAATTAAAAGATAATAAAAAAATAAATACAATTAAAAACTACAACAGCCAAATAGCTAAAACTAGTATGCATGTATCTAAAAAAAAAAGGCATTTTTTAAAAGAACGGTTTTTAAGCCTTTTTTAAATGCATCCACAGTCAATACACTTATTAATGACGAAAAGTTTTATTTTTCTGCGATTAATTTAGAGTTAACTATGAACAAAATGCAATTAATCGGGATTAAATATCTCAATAGTTTGACGGCATTCTGTTCCAGCTTGTCACAACTTATTTGGAGTTTCTTGGTCATGTTCTGGGTGTAGTTTTACTTCCTGTCTTGCGCTTTTATTTTGTGGTTATCCACTTCCTGTTGTGCCCCTTTCCTACAGCAGCTTTACGCCCGCCTCTGAGCACTTTTACATTTCATTCCCTCATTCGTTCACACATCCATTCATTCATTTGTTCATACATCCATTCATTCATTTTGTTCATACATTCGCTCGTTCATTCATACATCCGTTCATTCATTCATACATCCGGATCCGTTCATTCATTTATTGATTCACACATCCGTTCGTTCGCTCATAAATTCATACATCCATTCCTACATGCGTTCATTCATTCATTTATACATCCATTCATTCATTCATTCATTTATACACCCATTCAATCGTTTGTTCATTCATTCGGTCATACATTCCTTCATTCAACTATTTGTTCATTCATTCATACGTTTGTTCATTCATTCATACATTTGTTTGTTCATTAATTCATTTGTGCGTTCATTCATACATTCCTTTATTCATACATTTATTATTTTCATTTCTTTATACATTCATTAATTCATACATTAATTTGTTTATTCATTCGTTTGTTAATTCATTCATACATTCATTAGTTCATGCATTCATCAATTCATTTGTTCATTCATACATTTGCTCATTCGTTCATACTTTCATTCATTCATTCACACATTTGTTCATTCATTCATATATCTATTCATTCACTCAATCATTAATTTGTTCATTCATCTGTTTGTTCGTCATTCATACACTTGTTCATTCCTACACCTGTTCATTTTTACATACAAAGATTTGTTCATTTATTCATCCGTTCGTTCATTTATTCGTTCATAAATTATTTTGCTCATTCATCCGTTGTTACATTCTTTTGTTCATTCATGCGGTCATTTTCACATTCATGCATTTGTTCATTTATTCCTTTGTTCATTCATTCATTCATACATTTATTCGTTCATTTATACATGTGCTCATCTGTACGCTTGTTCATTCATGTTCCCTTCATTCATATGTTTGTTTGCTCATTCATTCATTCCTTCACACATTTGTTCATTCATTCATACATCTATTCAGTCACTCAATCATTAGTTTGTTAATTCATCTGTTTGTTCGTTCATTCATACATCCGTTCATTGATACACCCGTTCATTTTTACATACAAAGATTTGTTCACTTATTCATCTGTCCGTTCATTTATTCTTTCATTAATTATTTTGCTCATTCATTCGTTCTTACATTCTTTTGTTCATTCATGCGTTCATTTTCACATTCATGCATTTGTTCATTTATTCCTTTGTTCATTCATTCATTCATACATACATTCCTTTGTTTATTCATTCATACATTTATTCGTTCATTTATACATGTGCTCATCTGTACGCTTGTTCATTCATGCTCGTTCATTCATATGTTTGTTTGCTCATTCATTCATTCATTCCTGCACACATTTGTTCATTCATTCATACATCTATTCATTCACTCAATCATTAATTTGTTAATCTGTTTGTTTGTTCATTCATACATCCGTTCATTCATACACCTGTTCATTTTTACATACAAAGATTTGTTCAATTATTCATCCTTTCGTTCATTTATTTGTTCATAAATTATTTTGCTCATTCATCCGTTCTTACATTAATTTGTTCATTCATGCGTTCATTTTCACATTCATGCATTTGTTCATTTATTCCTTTGTTCATTCATTCATACATTTATTCGTTCATTTATACATGTGCTCATCTGTACGCTTGTTCATTCATGTTCGTTCATTCATATATTTGTTTGCACATTCATTCATTCCTTCACACATTTGTTCATTCATTCACTCAATCATTAGTTTGTTAATTCATCTGTTTGTTCGTTCATTCATACATCCGTTCATTGATACACCCGTTCATTTTTACATACAAAGATTTGTTCACTTATTCATCTGTCCATTCATTTATTCGTTCATTAATTATTTTGCTCATTCATTCTTTCTTACATTCTTTTGTTCATTCATGCGTTCATTTTCACATTCATGCATTTGTTCAATTATTCCTTTGTTCATTCATTCATACACACATTCCTTTGTTTATTCATTCATACATTTATTCGTTCATTTATACATTTGCTCATCTGTACGCTTGTTCATTCATGCTCGTTCATTCATATGTTTGTTTGCTCATTCATTCATTCATTCCTGCACACATTTGTTCATTCATTCATACATATATTCATTCACTCAATCATTAATTTGTTAATCTGTTTGTTTGTTCATTCATACATCCGTTCATTCATACACCCGTTCATTTTTACATACAAAGATTTGTTCATTTATTCATCCGTTCGTTCATTTATTCGTTCATAAATTATTTTGCTCATTCATGTATTCATTCATTCATACATTCCTTTGATTATTCATTCATACATTTATTCGTTCATTCATATGTTTGTTTGCTCATTTATTTGTTCATTCATTCACACATTTGTTTATATCGTCATTCATTCAATCTATCTATTAATCATCCGTCCATTTGTTTATCATCCATCCTTTCCATGCCGTGCCTTATTTGGAGTTTCTTGGTCATTTTCTGGGTGTAGTTTTACTTCCTGTCTAGCGCTCTTATTTTGTGGTTATCCACTTCCTGTTGTTCCTTTCCTACAGCAGCTTTACGCCCGCCTCTGAGCACTTTTCCCCCTCACCTGTTATCTGTGAGTAATGCGCACTATTTAAGTGGAGCTGGGTGTCGGGACGATTCCCTGGTGACTGTTGAGGATTGTTTCCATGCCGAGCTCCAGTACGCACGTACTTTGTGGACGCCATCTGCCCCACATTGCGACTAAGTGTTTTTGCAGCGTTCCAGCATTTTCTTTTGTCTCCCTCATAGTCTGTCCTTTCAGAGCACTTCCCTTGTTGCTCGGGTTTGGGGGCGGGGGCGTGGTTGGGGGCGTGGTTATTCACAGCTAGAATTCACCAACTCGAGTATTTCATATATATTTCATATATATATATGAAATATATATGTATATGTATGAAATACTTGACTTTCAGTGAATTCTAGTTTTATATATATATATATATATATATATATATATATATATATATATATATATATATATATATATATATATATATATATATATATATATATATATATATATATATATTTTATTTATATAGAAAAAATAAATAAATACTTGAATGTCAGTGTTCCGGTGGCTATCCATTAGATGGCAGTATTGTCCTGTTTAACTTCTCCGTTCATGATGAGTATATCATTTCGGCCACCGTGTTCAATGGAGAAGTCTGTTCTACAAAATGTACACCTTCAACATACCCCTTCCCCTTCGAACTGTCCCGGATGAACTGAAATTCTTGTTTCCATTCCTTTTGGAACTCGAAGCGTGTTTCTTCATCTTGCTCGTCGACGGCGTCGCCGTGTCTGTAATTTCCTGCTTCGTCTCCTTGTTGTGCACTCTACTCTCTAAAAGCCGTAGATGTTGTGACGTCATTGGGCAGGCAAGCTGTTCATATTGTGGGAAAGCGGACGTGAGAACAGGCTGTCCCCACTCAGTCTCAGGTCCGCATTGAGCTGGAGGGGGCGTGGCCTCCAGTTCCGGCTGAATACCGGGAGTTTGTCGGGAGAAAATCTCTGCCGGGAGGTTGTCGGGAGAAGCGCTAAAAACGGGAGGGTTGGCAAGTATGTATTTCTACAATCTTTGATCAATGGAGCGAGAGACACTCGGACCGAGAAAGCGACGATTTCCCCATTAATTTGAGCCAGGATGAAAGATTTGTGGATGAGGAACGTTACAGTGAAGGACTAGAGAGGCAGTGCAGGACGCATCTTTTTTCGCTCTGACCGTAACTTAGGTACAAGCTGGCTCATTGGATTCCACACTCTCTCCTTTTTCTATTGTGGATCACGGATTTGTATTTTAAACCACCTCAGATACTATATCCTCTTGAAAATGAGAGTCGAGAACGCGAAATGGACATTCACAGTGACTGGACATGTAAATACACGGTTAATAATTTTCAGCTTTGCGAAGCTAAAACAATAGAAGCTAACTTAGCTACAGAGCTAACGTGATAGCATCAGTCTCAAATGCAGATAGAAACTAAATTTAAAAAAAACCCTGACTGGAAGGATAGACAGAAGATCAACAATACTATTAAATAGGGATGTCCAATAATGGCTTTTTGCCGATATCCGATATGCCGATATTGTCCAACTCTTTAATTACCGATACCGATATCAACCGATATATACAGTCGTGGAATTAACACATTATTATGCCTAATTTGGACAACCAGGTATGGTGAAGATAAGGTACTTTTTAAAAAAAATGAATCAAATAAAATAAGATAAATAAATTAAAAACATTTTCTTGAATAAAAAAGAAAGTACAACAATATAAAAACAGTTACATAGAAACTAGTAATGGATGAAAATTTGTAAAATTAACTGTTAAAGGTTAGTACTATTAGTGGACCAGCAGCACGCACAATCATGTGTGCTTACGGACTGTATCCCTTGCAGACTGTATTGATATATATTGATATATAATGTAGGAAGCAGAATATTAATAACAGAAAGAAACAACCCTTTTGTGTGAATGAGTGTAAATGGGGGAGGGAGGTTTTTTGGGTTGGTGCACTAATTGTAAGTGTATCTTGTGTTTTTTATGTGGATTTAATTAAAAAAAAAAAAAACTTTAAAAAAAAAACGATACTGATAATAAAAAACCGATACCGATAATTTCCGATATTACATTTTAACGCATTTATCGGCCGATAATATCGGCAGACCGATATTATCGGTCATCTCTACTATTAAACTATGAACATGTAAATACACGGTTAATAATTTTCAGCTTGGTGAAGCTAAAAAAAATAGAAGCTAACTTAGATGCGGCGGCGGCGGCGGGCGTTGTACGCTTTTGACGACACCCCGGCCGCCATCAGAGTCGGCAAGAAACATATATTTTAGGGATGTCCGATAATGGCTTTTTGCCGATATCCGATATGCCGATATTGTCCAACTCTTTAATTACCGATACCGATACCGATATCAACCGATATATACAGTCGTGGAATTAACACATTATTATGCCTAATTTGGACAACCAGGTATGGTGAAGATAAGGTACTTTTTAAAAAAAATGAATCAAATAAAATAAGATAAATAAATTAAAAACATTTTCTTGAATAAAAAAGAAAGTAAAACAATATAAAAACAGTTACATAGAAACTAGTAATTAATGAAAATGAGTAAAATTAACTGTTAAAGCTTAGTAATGTTAGTGGAGCAGCAGCACGCACAATCATGTGTGCTTACGGACTGTATCCCTTGCAGACTGTATTGATATATATTGATATATAATGTAGGAACCAGAATATTAATAACAGAAAGAAACAACCCTTTTGTGTGAATGAGTGTAAATGGGGGAGGGAGGTTTTTTGGGTTGGTGCACTAATTGTAAGTGTATCTTGTGTTTTTTATGTGGATTTAATAAAAAAACAAAAAACAAAAACAAAACAACGATACTGATAATAAAAAAAACGATACCGATCATTTCCGATATTACATTTTAACGCATTTATCGGCCGATTATATCGGCAGACCGATATTATCGGACATCTCTACTATTAAACCATGAACATGTAAATACACGGTTAATAATTTTCAGCTTGGTGAAGCTAAAAAAATAGAAGCTAACTTAGATGCGGCGGCGGCGGCGGGCGTTGTACACTTTTGACGACACCCCGGCCGCCATCAGAGTCGGCAAGAAACATATATTTTAGGGATGTCCGATAATGGCTTTTTGCCGGTATCCGATATTGTCCAACTCTTTAATTACCGATACCGATATCAACCGATACCGATATCAACCGATATATATACAGTCGTGGAATTAACACATTATTATGCCTAATTTGGACAACCAGGTATGGTGAAGATAAGGTACTTTTTAAAAAAATGAATAAAATAAAATAAGATAAATAAATTAAAAACATTTTCTTGAATAAAAAAGAAAGTAAAACAATATAAAATCAGTTACATAGAAACTAGTAATTAATGAAAATGAGTAAAATGAACTGTTAAAGGTTAGTATTATTAGTGGAGCAGCAGCACGCACAATCATGTGTGCTTACGGACTGTATCCCTTGCAGACTGTATTGATATATATTGATATATAATGTAGGAACCACAATATTAATAACAGAAAGAAACAACCCTTTTGTGTGAATGAGTGTAAATGGGGGAGGGAGGTTTTTTGGGTTGGTGCACTAATTGTAAGTGTATCTTGTGTTTTTTATGTGGATTTAATAAAAAACAAAAAAAAACAAAACAAAAACAAAAAAAACCATACTGATAATAAAAAAAACGATACCGATCATTTCCGATATTACATTTTAACGCATTTATTGGCCGATTATATCGGCAGACCGATATTATCGGACATCTCTACTATTAAACCATGAACATGTAAATACACGGTTAATAATTTTCAGCTTGGTGAAGCTAAAAAAAATAGAAGCTAACTTAGATGCGGCGGCGGCGGCGGGCGTTGTACGCTTTTGACGACACCCCGGCCGCCATCAGAGTCGGCAAGAAACATATATTTTAGGGATGTCCGATAATGGCTTTTTGCCGATATCCGATATGCCGATATTGTCCAACTCTTTAATTACCGATACCGATACCGATATCAACCGATATATACAGTCGTGGAATTAACACATTATTATGCCTAATTTGGACAACCAGGTATGGTGAAGATAAGGTACTTTTTAAAAAAATGAATCAAATAAAATAAGATAAATAAATTTAAAAAAATTTCTTGAATAAAAAAGAAAGTAAAACAATATAAAAACAGTTAGATAGAAACTAGTAATTAATGAAAATTTGTAAAATTAACTGTTAAAGGTTAGTATTATTAGTGGACCAGCAGCACGCACAATCATGTGTGCTTACGGACTGTATCCCTTGCAGACTGTATTGATATATATTGATATATAATGTAGGAACCAGAATATTAATAACAGAAAGAAACAACCCTTTTGTGTGAATGAGTGTGAATGGGGGAGGGAGGTTGTTTGGGTTGGTGCACTAATTGTAAGTCTATCTTGTGTTTTTTATGTGGATTTAATAAAAAAAAAAAAAAAAAAACGATACTGATAATAAAAAAAACGATACCGATCATTTCCGATATTACATTTTAACGCATTTATCGGCCGATTATATCGGCAGACCGATATTATCGGACATCTCTACTATTAAACCATGAACATGTAAATACACGGTTAATAATTTTCAGCTTGGTGAAGCTAAAAAAATAGAAGCTAACTTAGATGCGGCGGCGGGCGTTGTACACTTTTGACGACACCCCGGCCGCCATCAGAGTTGGCAAGTAACATATATTTTAGGGATGTCCGATAATGGCTTTTTGCCGATATCCGATATGCCGATATTGTCTAACTCTTTAATTACCGATACCGATATCAACCGATATATGCAGTCGTGGAATTAACACATTATTATGCCTAATTTGGACAACCAGGTATGGTGAAGATAAGGTTTTTTTTTTAAAAAATGAATCAAATAAAATAAGATAAATATATTAAAAACATTTTCTTGAATAAAAAAGAAAGTAAAACAATATAAAAACAGTTACATAGAAACTAGTAATTAATGAAAATGTGTAAAATTAACTGTTAAAGGTTAGTACTATTAGTGGAGCAGCAGCACGCACAATCATGTGTGCTTACGGACTGTATCCCTTGCAGACTGTATTGATATATATTGATATATAATGTAGGAAGCAGAATATTAATAACAGAAAGAAACAACCCTTTTGTGTGAATGAGTGTAAATGGGGGAGGGAGGTTTTTTGGGTTGGTGCACTAATTGTAAGTGTATCTTGTGTTTATTATGTGGATTTAATTAAAAAAAACAAAAAAAAAACACGATACTGATAATAAAAAAAAACGATACCGATAATTTCCGATATTACATTTTAACGCATTTATCGGCCGATAATATCGGCAGACCGATATTATCGGACATCTCTAATATATTTCCCCAAAGTTACGTACGTGACATGCACATATGGACACGCACGTACGGGCAAGCGATCAAATGTTTGGAAGCCAAAGCTGTACTCACCGTAGTGCGTCTGCTATCCTGCTCAAAACACAACACAACTTCCTGGTGTTGATGTTGCTGCAGCCCGCCGCTAATACACCGATCCCACCTACAACTTTCTTCTTTGCAGTCTCCATTGTCCATTAAACAAATTGCAAAAGATTCACCAACACGGATGTCCAGAATACTGTGGAATTTTGTCGAAGAAAACAGAGCTATTTCAATCGGGTCCAAACACTTCCCTTGACCTCGTGACATCACGCGCTTACGTCATCATACCGCGACGTTCTCAACCGGAAGTTTCCCGGGAAGTTTAAAATGTCACTTTATAAGTTAACCCGGCCGTATTGGCATGTGTTGCAATGTTAAGATTTCATCATTGATATATAAACTATCAGACTGCGTGGTCGCTAGTAGTGGCCTTTAATGTTGTCCTTGAATTGATGTTTGAAATGACCTTGTCTTCTATGCTCTTCATCCTCAGAAGTGATGACAACCTATTGTTACTATAACAATCTACAAGGTTAATGTAGGTTGCTTCTCTTTCTTCCCCTCCATTTTTCTGCATTCTTTCGTATCTCAAGTTATCATTACGTATATGTATTGTTGCATTTGAACAATTGTATTGTTGATAATAAAGGTAAAGTACTGGTATTGTTTATTATCAATAGCACTATTTCTATTGGTATTCATATTGCTCCATTTTTAGTGTAATAATGCTCATTGTCATTTCTGTATTATTTTCGCTAACTGCTTATTTGCTATTACTTTTACCATCATATTTGCTGATGTTGCTCTGTTGTTGTTGTTGTGTTTGCTGTTGTTGTTTTTGTCTCTCTGTCTAATCCCCGTCTTGTCCCCACAATTCCCCCCCTCTGTCTTCCTTTTTCTCTCTTTCTATGCCCTCCTGCTCCGGCCCGGCTGCACCAAATGATAATATAAATACATTTAATAAAGTCAAAATACAAGTAAGGCAACAAGAGAAGTATCCTACACTTCTCTTTTGTAAAGTAAATCTGAACAGCCGATACGGGCATCTACATCTGCTATATGATTTGCCCGAGAAGCTGGGCAGGACATTATAAAAAAAAAAAAAAAAAAAAAAAAAAAAAAGAAATAAAAGAAAAAAAAAAGAAGTGATGACAAACATTTTTTTGTAAATTTGCTGGTAATGTTTTACTTTTAGCCCTTAAACATAACACATGATACATAAGTCACAACTAATCAAATATATTCAGAGAAAAGCATTACAAAAACTTTTTATGACCTTTTTTTTAATGTCACTTTTTTAAAACTACGAGCCCTGGAGAAATGAAGTAACAGCCACATGGTCCCCTTTACGCTCCTTTTATTCCACTGTAGTTATGCTGCCTGCGGCCGAGCCAATCAGAGGCCACGATACTGATCCGCGCAGCTCTGATTGGATGATACTACTGTAGTATTCATATTTTTGCTTCATTCATGTCACGGTCTCCAGCCGCAATCAATCACCTGAAGCTGATAAATGATCAGGCCTGCACAACCTGCTATCCCGTGCCAGAACGTAGCGATCTGTTCTTGTACAGCGGGGGTCACCAACGCGGTGCCCGCGGGCACCAGGTAGCCCGTAAGGACCAGATGAGAAGCCCGCTGGCCTGTTCTAAAAATAGCTCAAATAGCAGCACTTACCAGTGAGCTGCCTCTATTTTTTAAATTTTATTTATTTACTAGCAAGCTGGTCTCGCTTTGCCCGACATTTTTAATTTTAAGAGAGACAAAACTCAAATAGAATTTGAATATCCAAGAAAATATTTTAAAGACTTGGTCTTCACTTGTTTAAATAAATTCATTAATTTTTTTACTTTGCTTCTTATAACTTTCAGAAAGACAATTTTAGAGAAAAAATACAACCTTAAAAATGATTTTAGGATTTTTAAACACATATACCTTTTTACCTTTTAAATTCCTTCCTCTTCTTTCCTGACAATTTAAATCAATGTTCAAGTAAATTTATTTTTTTATTGTAAAGAATAATAAATACATTTTAATTTAATTCTTCATTTTAGCTTCTGTTTTTTTGATGAAAAATATTTGTGAAATATTTCTTCAAACTTATTATGATTAAAATTCAAAAAAATTATTCTGGTAAATCTAGAAAATCTGTAGAATCAAATTTAAATCTTATTTCAAAGTCTTTTGAATTTCTTTTAAAAGTTTTGTTCTGGAAAATCTAGAAGAAATAATGATTTGTCTTTGTTAAAAACATAGCTTGGTCCAATTTGTTATATATTCTAACAAAGTGCAGACTGGATTTTAACCTATTTAAAACATGTCATCAAAATTCTAAAATTAATCTTAATCAGGAAAAATTACTAATGATGTTCCATAAATTCTTTTTTAAATTTTTTCAAAAAGATTCGAATTAGCTAGTTTTTCTCTTCTTTTTTTGGTTGAATTTTGAATTTTAAAGAGTCGAAATTGAAGATAAACTATGTTTCAAAATTTAATTGTCATTTTTTTTTGTGTTTTCTCCTCTTTTAAACCGTTCAATTAAGTGTAAATATCATTAATTATTAATAATAACATAGAGTTAAAGGTAAATTGAGCAAATTGGCTATTTCTGGCAATTTATTGAAGTGTGTATCAAACTGGTAGCCCTTCACATTAATCACTACCCAAAAAGTAGCTCTTGGTTTCAAAAAGGTTGGTGACCCCTGATGTACAGTAAGCCAAAATTCCCCCACCCTCTCTCTCTTGTGTTTCGCCCTCTTCGTGTTTGATTGGTCCCGTGTCCCCCCTTGTCGTTTC
>NC_084741.1:640051-650051 GCF_033978785.1 Entelurus aequoreus | reverse complement strand
ATGACATTGATGAGTTGTCATGGTTATGATGTCATTGATGAGTTGTCATGGTTATGATGTCATTGATGAGTTGTCATGGTAATGATGTCATTGATGAGTTACCATGGTTATGATATCATTGATGAGTTGTCATGGTTATGATGTCGTTGATGAGTTGTCATGGTTATGATGTCATTGATGAGTTGTCATGGTTATGATGTCATTGATGAATTAGTCATGACATTGATGAGTTGTCATGGTAATGATGTCATTGATGAGTTGTCATGGTTATGATGTCATTGATGAGTTGTCATGGTTATGATGTCATTGATGAGTTGTCATGGTAATGATGTCATTGATGAGTTGTCATGGTTATGATATCATTGATGAGTTGTCATGGTTATGATGTCGTTGATGAGTTGTCATGGTTATGATGTCATTGATGAGTTGTCATGGTTATGATGTCATTGATGAGTTGTCATGGTTATGATGTCATTGATGAATTAGTCATGACATTGATGAGTTGTCATGGTAATGATGTCATTGATGAGTTGTCATGGTTATGATGTCATTGATGAGTTGTCATGGTTATGATGTCATTGATGAGTTGTCATGGTAATGATGTCATTGATGAGTTGTCATGGTTATGATATCATTGATGAGTTGTCATGGTTATGATGTCATTGATGAGTTGTCATGGTTATGATGTCATTGATGAATTAGTCATGACATTGATTAGTTGTCATGGTAATGATGTCATTGATGGGTTGTCATGGTTATGATGTCATTGATGAGTTGTCATGGTTATGATGTCATTGATGAATTAGTCATGACATTGATGAGTTGTCATGGTTATGATGTCATTGATGAATTAGTCATGACATTGATGAGTTGTCATGGTTATGATGTCATTGATGAGTTGTCATGGTTAAGATGTCGTTGATGAGTTGTCATGGTTATGATGTCATTGATGAGTTGTCATGGTTATGATGTCGTTGATGAGTTGTCATGGTTATGATGTCGTTGATGAGTTGTCATGGTTATGATGTCGTTGATGAGTTGTCATGGTTATGACTCACCTGGTCATCAATCAGCAGTTCAATGGGGTTCCCCCCCCACTCAATTAGCACCAACTCGTTAGGTTGTCCAGGTGCAGAGTAGGACAACGGCGTTCCCATGGCGACCCCCACGCCATTTTTGATCCAAAGACACAAAGTGAAAGCAAAGATTTCTTGCAAAATAGTTTTCTTCATTTTTCCAAACATGAAGTTTGTCCTCATTGGAAAACTGATCTGGAAATTGTCTCTGCTGCTGGAACCTGATGGGGGAAACACAACACATTCATTTGTTCATTCATACATCAGCTCATACATCATTCACTCATTCCTGCATACATTCATTCATTTATACATTCATTCATACATCCATTCATTCATTCATTCATACATCCACTCATTCATTTGTTCATACATCTGTTCATTCATTCATACATCTGTTCGTTCATTCATTCATTTGTTCAAACATCCATTCATTCATTTGTTCATACATCCATTTATACATCCCTTCATTCGTTCATTCATTTGATTCATACATCCGTTCCTTCGTTCATAAATTTATACATCCATTTCTACATGCGTTCATTCATTCATTTATACATGGTAAATGGGTTGTACTTGTATAGCCCTTTTCTACCTTCAAAGCGCTTTGACACTATTTCTACATTCACCCATTCACACACGCATTCACACACTGATGGCGGAAGCTTCCATGCAAGGCGCTGTACATCCATTCATACATGTGTTCATTCATTTATACACCCATTCAATCGTTTGTTCATTCAGTCATACATTCATTCATTCAATAATTTGTTCATTCATTCATACGTTTGTTCATACATTCATAAAAATGTATGAATGAATACATTCATACATTTGTTTGTTCATTAATTCATTGGTGCGTTCATTCATACATTCCTTTGTTCATACATTCATTATTTTCATTTGTTTATACATTCATTAATTCATACATTAATTTGCTTATTCATTCGTTTGTTAATTCATTCATACATTCATTAGTTCATGCATTCATCAATTAATTCGTTCATTCATACATTTGTTCATTCATTCATACATTCATTCATTCATTCACACATTTGTTCATTCATTCATTCATTCATACATCCATTCATTCACGAAATCATTCATTTGTTAATTCATCTGTTTGTTCGTTCATTCATACATCCGTTCATTCATACACCTGTTCATTTTTACATACATCGATTCATTCATCTATTCATCCGTTCATTCATAAATTCCTTTGCTCAGTCATTCGTTCTTACATTTCTTTGTTCATTAATTCCTTCATTCATCCGTTCATTTTCACATTCATACATTTGTACATTCATTCATTTATTCCTTTGTTCATTCATTCATTCATACATTCCTTTGTTTATTCATTCATACATTAATTTATTCGTTCATTTATACATTTGCTCATCTGTACGCTTGTTCATTCATGTGTTCGTTCATTCATACGTTTGTTTGTTCATTCATTCATTCATTCATTCTATTAATCATCCATCCATTTGTTTGTCATCCATCCTTTCATCCATCAAACCATATATCTGTCTATCCATCCATTTTCTACTGCTTGTCCCTTTCTGGGTCACAGGGGGTGCTGGAGCCTATCTCAGCTGCATTCGGGCGGAAGGCGGGGTACACCCTGGACAAGTCGCCACCTCATCACAGGGCCAACACAGATAGACAGACAACATTCACTCTCACATTCACACACTAGGGACCATTTAGTGTTGCCAATAAACATATCCCCAGGTGCATGTCTTTGCTGGTGGGAGGGGCCTATCCCCAGATGCATGTCTTTGGAGGTGGGAGGGGCCTATCCCCAGATGCATGTCTTTGGAGGTGGGAGGGGCCTATCCCCAGGTGCATGTCTTTGCCGGTGGGAGGGGCCTATCCCCAGGTGCATGTCTTTGCTGGTGGGAGGGGCCTATCCCCAGGTGCATGTCTTTGGAGGTGGGAAGAAGCCGGAGTACCCGGAGGGAACCCACGCAGTCACGGGGAGAACATGCACACTCCACACAGAAAGACCCCGAGCCCGGGGATCGAACCCAGGACTTTCTTAATGTGAGGCACACGCACTAACCCCTGTGCCACAGAAATCCATCCATCCATCATTTATACATCCATCATTTTATCTACCCCTCATACATTCCATTATCCTTCCATCTATACATCCGTCCATGCATTCATGGCTTGCGTAGGGTACCTGGCAGGTGAAGTTGTTGAAGCATGGTGTCCAGTTGGTTGTGGTATCCTCCATGTTGTGAAGCTTCACTGGATTCTGTGTGCGGCACGTAAGTGTGACTGTCTGCTTCGTTGCCCTGGTGACCATCATCGGTGTCTTCATTGTCTCCTTCATGGCGGCCATCGCTGTGCTCGTCCAAGTGTTGTCCAGTGCCATGGTCTCCATGGTCGCCATGGTCTCCATGGTCGCTGTCGTCTGTGCGGCCGTTAGGATCATCGTCATGGTGGAGGTTGTGACGGTCGTCGTGGTCGTCGTGGTGGCGCTGGTCGTCGTGGTCATCGTGGTGGAGCTGGTCGCTGAGCGCACCAGTACGTTGGTGCAGTTGCTCCTCCAGAGCGTGGATCTTACTCTGCAGAAGTTGTTTCAGAGCGCTGGAATACGTGAGGGATGAGTTCCTTTTCTGCGGAATCATGAGAAACAACAAATGTGTGCAGTTAGCATGCTAGCATTGCGCTGCTAGGAAGATCCTCCATGCTGGCCCTCAACAGAGCCGTCTATAGAGAGAGTATGAAGTTGAAGTATGGACAGCTCGGTTTCAGAGTGGGTCCTAAAAATGGTGGTCACGTGAGGGGGTTTTGATCGATCATTTAAGAAATTGTCTGGCCATACTCTCTCTGATCGGTCAAAAGCCCCTCGTGTGACCACAGAGCACCATGTTTTGGACCCACTCTGAAACGGAGTTGTCCATACTCTTGCTGCCGACACAACAATGCAATCATAGTCATTGAATTGAATTTCCAATAGTTGTATGGTGCCAGTGGCTTGACAGCTGCCAGTGTCTTGTTGTCAAATCCTCCAGGCTTTGTCCTGCTCACCTGTCAGTCAAGGCAGATAAGCATAATCGGCTGGAGGCTGCCCAGCTTGAGGCGGGCGGTAGTTGACCAATGAGACGTGGTGATCTCTCCCACCGACGAAAGCAACCCTTGGCCCCAGCTCTACGCCAATCAAGCGGATGGCTTATAACCGGTAATTGTTGCAACCTGTGTTGTTTCGACACTTTGCAGCGGAGCTGGAGTGTCCCCCCCAGGGCGCTAGCCTGGGCAAGGTGGTATGGAGAATCAGCTGTTGCCCATGCAGCAGATCCCCCCCTCTCCACGCAGCTGATAGATCCAAGGGAAAAGTAAAACAGATACATCTTGGCACCAGCGGCGTCGCAGGAGTTGCCGGAATGACTACGAAGACAAGGTCAGACCGTCTTAGGGACTTCGGCTCCGGATTTGATGTCAGGGTTGACTCCCTTAGCCTTTGGTTATCCAAAACCTCCCCGCAAGGCAGCGGGAGACTCGTGGAGGGCAGGGACGTCTCTACCAGTGCAGGTCCATGTTGACCTGCCCACTGCCCACAAGCATAATCACTGCTGATCTTACACACCTGTCTTCCCTTACCTGATCAGTGATCACATCAGACAGGAACATCAAAGAAGACGTTCAAGTGTTACCTGTATGGTCTCTGGGCTGTTTTGCTCACCTGCAGGTTGTCCAGCCTCTCCTTGAGCGCCTGCAGCATCCTCTCCATCTGCTCTGGTGACCGTGACGTCTCATGTTTGACATCCTTCTCAGGGTGAGCTCTGTCCGACGGCGGGTCGGGTATGAGGGTACCGTAGTGGTGACCCCAGTTATAGTGGTTGGCGTGATCCGAGGAACGGTCATCGTGAGGCCCCCGCCCGAAGCCCTCGCACATGGCCAGCTTTGCCGTCAGCTCCCTGATGGTCTCCCTTTGGTCCAGAATGGTCTCTTTCTGGCGGACCAGGTTCTCCCTGAGGTGGAGGATGGTATTTTTGGCCTCCTCGCCCGCTCCCAACCAGCCTGCCGTGGGCGGACCTTGATGGGCAGCCCCGCCTGCGCCCGCTGCGGGAAAGCATGAGGGGTCTGCATCCAACGGGACTGGTGTGCACATGAAGCGCGGGTGTGCGCTGTAGAAGTCGTGAAAGTCCAAGCCTGGACTGCAGGATGAAGGCCAGAAGAGAAAAGAGAGCAGGAGGAAGGAGGATGAAAGTGGGCTCTTCATCTTCTCCATTCTCACTTTGGCCTCAAAGACTCAAGCATCAGGAAAACATCAGGAATTTGAAGTTCTAACATTGCCTTCAAAAGTCATTCCTTCACCCCCCGACACATCTGTAAAATATGAGAACAACAAATGTCTTACACAACAATACTGTGTGGTGGATGTAGAAGAGCAGATACAGTGGTGGTCAGGACCAGGCCTAGAGCCTTTACATGGGCATGTCTAAAGATGTTCTTATTCATCCAGGTCATTGTATTCTCTGACTTTGATTGGTCGGATCTAGTCTAGACTAAGTCTATGAGCACGAAGGGATGAAGCCTAATTGGATGAGAGTCAAAATATCTTCTAAGACAAACCAAACAGTCCAGTTGCGAATGATTGGATACCCTCAGAATGTGAGTAAGTCCAGCAGAAAGCGGAGGGGGGAGTGAGTCGGCCTAAATCATTTACATGGTCATGCCCGTATAAGAAAGTCCGGCACAAAGCAGAGCGGACGAGAGAGCGGGCCTAGAGCATGCCCACATTGGTATGTCGTGGGGGGAGGCAGGACTAGAGCATTTACATGGGCATGCCCATATAAGGAAGTTTTTCACAAAACAGAAGGCAAACGGGGGCAGGATTAGAGCATTGATTGATTGATTGAGACTTCTTTAGTAGGTTGCACAGTGAAGTACATATTCCGTACAATTGACCACTAAATGGTAACACCCGAATACGTTTTTCAACTTGTTTAAGTCGGGGTCCACTTAAATTGATTCATGATACAGATATATACTATCATATATATACTATCATCATAATACAGTCATCACACAAGATAATCACATTGAATTAATTACATTATTTACAATCCGGGGTGTGGAGGGGGGGGGGTTAGGTTTGGTTGTTATCATCAGTCATCAACAATTGAGAACAGAGAAATGGACATTGAAACAGTGTAGGTCTGATTTGGTAGGATATGGACATCAAGTAGTGGACAGAGAGAGAGAGAGAGAGAGAGAGAGAGAGAGAGAGAGAAAGATCAGAAGGCATAAGAAAAAGTATCTGCATTTGATTGTTTACATTTGATTATTAGCAATCCGGGGAGGGTGTTAGTTTAGGGTTGTAGCTGCCTGGAGGTGAACTTTTATTGCGGTTTTGAAGGAGGATAGAGATGCCCTTTCTTTTATACCTGTTGGGAGCGCATTCCACATTGATGTGGCATAGAAAGAGAATGAGTTAAGACCTTTGTTAGTTCGGAATCTGGGTTTAACGTGGTTAGTAGAGCACCCCCTGGTGTTGTGGTTATGGCGGTCATTTACGTTAAGGAAGTAGTTTGACATGTACTTCGGTATCAGGGAGGTGTAGCGGATTTTATAGACTAGGCTCAGTGCAAGTTGTTTAACTCTGTCCTCCACATTGAGCCAGCCCACTTTGGAGAAGTGGGTAGGAGTGAGGTGGGATCTGGGGTGGAGGTCTAGAAGTAACCTGACTAGCTTGTTCTGGGATGTTTGGAGTTTAGATTTGACATGTACATGGGCATGCCCATATAAGGACGTTTGTCACAAAACAGAATGCAAAAGGGGGCAGGACTAGAGCATGTACATGGGCATGCCCATACAAGGAAGTCAATCGAGCAGAACTGTGGGCACTCAGACTTTTGTGATTTTGGACAATATTGCAATCTCGCCTGGAAAAGGGTGGAGTGCCATCTCCGGGTTGGGGAGGAGATCTTGCCCCAAGTGGAGGAGTTCAAGTACTTGGGAGTCTTGTTCAAGAGTGAGGGAAGAGTGGATCGGGAGATCGACAGGCGGATCGGTGCGGCGTCTTCAGTCATGCGGACGCTGTATCGGTCCCTTGTGGTGAAGAAGGAGCTGAGCCGGAAGGTAAACCTCTCAATTTACCGGTCGATCTACGTTCCCATTGTGGAGAATGCTTATATATGTTTAAGAGTTATTTCTTTATTCATAGTCATGTTTAAAGCAGCTAGTGTTTTTCCATTTGTACTCTTTTTATTTTTCAATTTTATGTCCGCAAGTAAACTGCGTGTGCTACCTTGAAGACTTGGAGTGTAGGAGTTGGAGTACTCCCTTATATCTTATCTGTAGTAGAACAATGAGCCTGTATTCCTTTCTGGAGAGGGTGGGGGCTGTTTGCGGATTCAAGAAGTGGTCTCTTCTTGTTTGAATGTTAGAACAACTTAGGAAGCCGGTATGAATCTATTGGTCCAGGTGGTTCTCCTAAAGCTTTAGTAAAACTTGATAATATTCCAATTCTGTCTTGATGGTCCTTCTTACTCTGCATATGTGTCATCGGAAAGAACTTGGGATTGTCCAGTAACTTAGATTCCCTTGGAGGAAGAACTGGTCCGACGCAACACCATCCTCACCTATGGTCATGAGCTTTGGGTTATGACTGAAAGGACGAGATCGCGGGTACAAGTGGCCCAAATGAGTTTCCTCCGCCGGGTGGCGGGTCTCTGTCTCCCTTAGAGATAGGGTGAGAAGCTCTGTCATCCGGGAGGAACTCAAAAGTAAAGCCGCTGCTCCTCCACATGGAGAGGAGCCAGATGAGGTGGTTCAGGCATCTGGTCAGGATGCCACCCGAACGCCTCCCTAGGGAGGTGTTTAGGGCACGTCCGACCGGTAGGAGTCCACGGGGAAGACCCAGGACACATTGGGAAGACTATGTCTCCCAGCTGGCTTGACGCCACCCGTCACACCACGCGGGAGGTGGTGTGACGGGAAACGGAGCAGCACTCCTAGTGGCTGGCAGCTTTGGACCGGATGCCCGCCCCCTTGAGCCATCGTTGCAAGTCTGGAGTTGTATGTTGTAATATGTATTTGTGCTTTGCTATGGACTTTTTTTTTTACTCATCCTCCCCCAGCGTCTACCTTTTTTGCACCTTTTAGGAGGCGCCGTAAGTGGTGAACCCTCAGTGCTCCAGTTCTGTTCCCTGTACGGTGTTTGTTTATGCTTGAACGGGTTTGTTGTGAAAATGACATTTCTTTGTATTTGTGCAATGACAACAAAGAGCATACCATACCATACCATACCATACCATACCATACCTTCAACGTTTAACACAACTATCCGACGTTTTAACGACCACAAATCTTGTAAAAGCTGTCTAGAGTGTCATACAAGTGTAAAAAGAAGTGAGCCAGTAGTTGAACTTTTCTGCCATGAAAGATTGGTTGCTGTTAGTAGCAGACAGGTGGCGCTGCGCACAGTATAAAAGGTGTGTTGACAATGTTAGTAGCAGACAGGTGGCGCTGCGCACAGTATAAAAGGTGTGTTGACAATGTTAGTAGCAGACAGGTGGCGCTGCACACAGTATAAAAGGTGTGTTGACAATGTTAGTAGCAGACAGGTGGCGCTGCGCACAGTATAAAAGGTGTGTTGACAATGTTAGTAGCAGACAGGTGGCGCTGCGCACAGTATAGAAGGTGTGTTGACAATGTTAGTAGCAGACAGGTGGCGCTGCGCACAGTATAAAAGGTGTGTTGACAATGTTAGTAGCAGACAGGTGGCGCTGCGCACAGTATAAAAGGTGTGTTGACAATGTTAGTAGCAGACAGGTGGCGCTGCACACAGTATAAAAGGTGTGTTGACAATGTTAGTAGCAGACAGGTGGCGCTGCACACAGTATAAAAGGTGTGTTGACAATGTTAGTAGCAGACAGGTGGCGCTGAACACAGTATAGAAGGTGTGTTGACAATGTTAGTAGCAGACAGGTGGCGCTGCGCACAGTATAAAAGGTGTGTTGACAATGTTAGTAGCAGACAGGTGGCGCTGCACACAGTATAAAAGGTGTGTTGACAATGTTAGTAGCAGACAGGTGGCGCTGAACACAGTATAGAAGGTGTGTTGACAATGTTAGTAGCAGACAGGTGGCGCTGCACACAGTATAAAAGGTGTGTTGACAATGTTAGTAGCAGACAGGTGGCGCTGCGCACAGTATAAAAGGTGTGTTGACAATGTTAGTAGCAGACAGGTGGCGCTGCACACAGTATAGAAGGTGTGTTGACAATGTTAGTAGCAGACAGGTGGCGCTGCGCACAGTATAAAAGGTGTGTTGACAATGTTAGTAGCAGACAGGTGGCGCTGCACACAGTATAAAAGGTGTGTTGACAATGTTAGTAGCAGACAGGTGGCGCTGCACACAGTATAAAAGGTGTGTTGACAATGTTAGTAGCAGACAGGTGGCGCTGCACACAGTATAAAAGGTGTGTTGACAATGTTAGTAGCAGACAGGTGGCGCTGCACACAGTATAGAAGGTGTGTTGACAATGTTAGTAGCAGACAGGTGGCGCTGCACACAGTATAAAAGGTGTGTTGACAATGTTAGTAGCAGACAGGTGGCGCTGCACACAGTATAAAAGGTGTGTTGACAATGTTAGTAGCAGACAGGTGGCGCTGCGCACAGTATAAAAGGTGTGTTGACAATGTTAGTAGCAGACAGGTGGCGCTGCACACAGTATAAAAGGTGTGTTGACAATGTTAGTAGCAGACAGGTGGCGCTGCACACAGTATAAAAGGTGTGTTGACAATGTTAGTAGCAGACAGGTGGCGCTGCGCACAGTATAAAAGGTGTGTTGACAATGTTAGTAGCAGACAGGTGGCGCTGCGCACAGTATAAAAGGTGTGTTGACAATGTTAGTAGCAGACAGGTGGCGCTGCGCACAGTATAAAAGGTGTGTTGACAATGTTA
>NC_084741.1:587546-635046 GCF_033978785.1 Entelurus aequoreus | reverse complement strand
AGCAATGTATAGAATGTATTTCTTTAAAGTTAAGACTAGTTTAAAGTTATCTTCATTGAAAAATAAGGACATTTTAATGTGACCCCAAAGTTTTGAACGGTAGTGTGTATACAGTATATATATATGTATATATATATACTGTATATATGTATATGTATGTGTATATATATATACATATATATACACATATATATATATGTGCATATATATATGTGTGTGTATATGTGTATATATATATATATATATATATACTGTATATATATATATGTATATGTGTATATACAGTATATATGTATATATACAGTATATATATATATACAGTATATATATGTATATATATATATATATATATATATATATACACACATATACACATTATATATATATATATATATATATATATAATATATATAATTTGTATATAATGTGTATATGTGTATATATATATATATATATATATATATATATATATATATATATATATATATATATATATATATATATATATATATATGTGTGTGTGTGTGTGTATATATTGTATTTTTTTCGAACGATAGAGCACACTGGGATATAAGCCACACACACCTAATTTTAGGGGAAAAAAATAGGCTTTCCTATTAGTCCAGGGGTGGGCAATTAATTTTTACCGGGGGCCGCATGAGCAACCCGAGCACTGCTGGAGGGCCACACTGACAATATTTCAATTAAATTTTGCTCAAATTATTTTTGATATACCGTAAGATAGATAATAATAATAATATTTTCATTTAACCTAACTTATCTTTATACAAAAGCAGATGGCTTTTGATGGTTTTATTTTTAACACTTTCTTACACAACACTTCCTGATGTATATTACAATACAAAAATTTCAATTTCTGTCACTTTATCCTGCATCCTCTTTGTTGTAAAACCTTTATTTAACCAGATAAGAAAACGTGAACGTAGCACGCCTGTAAGGTGATTGGCGCAGAAGGAGGAAGCGTTGCTGTTGCGGAAATGAGGAGTGAGGATTGGTTTTCCTTTTGGAAAGAACGAGATAAGTTGAGCTGTGTTAGTATAGCTTGCTCAATAAAAGTTTAAAAAGTGCATCAGACTTGGTGTGCACTTCTTCTGGACGCTACAATTGATGTCAGAAGTGGGATGAAATGCCTCCCAGTTCGCCTTGCCATCAAACCTGGGAGTCTTCATTGAGGGCGGAATTCCCCCCGTGGCAAGCAGCGTGGCTGCACCTGTAAACACTCTCTCTCTCTCTCTGTCTCTCTCTCTCTCTTTGCGGCGAGCTCCTCACGTGGCACGTACCTCCCGATGACGTAGCACACAAACAGTGCAGTATGCGCAAAGTTTTACTTCTGCCACCAATTGTAGCGTCCAGAAGAAGTGCACATCAAGTCTGACGCTCTTTTTAAACTTTTATTGAGCAAGCTATACTAACACAGCTCAACATATCTCGTTCCTTCCACACGCACGTCTCCTCACTCATTTACGCAACTCAAGAAGACAACATCTACTTCAGCAGGTCGTTACACTATATTCTTTAAACACAGCAACGTGTGTACCACAAATAAGCACACAGCTTTACCTTTACTTGTCTTGTTGAAAACACGCCATTCGTCATCAACTTTTCTCTTTTTAGCGGGCATCACTTGTCGCTGTGCGCCTTCCCTCACAGGACATACGCACATATAACACTTTTCAAAATAAAAGCAGCACAGTTGTATTGCACGCACGACAAAGATGTTTTTTTAAATTTATTTTGTAATTTGAGATTGCCGCTGCGCGCACGAGCATACGTCCACACGGAAGTAATACAAATAACGCTTTTCAAAACAAAAGCAGCACCGTTGTATTGCACACTCGAAATAGATGCTTTTTAAAATTTATTTTGTAATTTATAATTGGCCTCACGCGGGCCGGACAGGGACGTACAAAGGGCCGGATGCGGCCCGCGGGCCGCACAATGCCCAGGTCTGTATTAGTCGCACCAGACTATAAGCCGCAGATATATTGTATACATTGTGAACTGAGTTATTCAGACAGAAAGACTCAATAACTCCACGGTGCCGTCCTGGTGAGGTTTTTTTCAGGAATTTGTAAAACTGGAACAATACAAAAAGAATGCCAATGTAAGTGAATATTACTGACACAGTACGTGTTAGCATATTAGCTCATGCTAACGACCCTAGCTTCATTACATTACGATAGCACGTACAAACATGCATGGAAAAAAAACTCCTACAGACATCACACATAGGACGGTTTAGTAAATAAGAAATGTTTAAGTTGTAATGTCAAACACTTCTACTTCCGGTTCAAAGCTTTAAACAACAGGAAAAAACTTGTAGGCAATCACAGTGAGCTAACTCGTCCAAAAGAGGGCGCAATAGCACAAACAATAAAACAACATTTAAGTGTCTTTGCATTTGTTTTATGAAACCTTTTTACTTTATGGCCGTCGGGGAAGAAAAAGCCATGAATTAGCCGCACCGTTTTATTATCCGCAAGGTTCAAAGCGTAGGAAAAAAAGGATATTTATTTTGTGTGTGTATATATATATATATATATATATATATATATATATATATATATATATATATATATATATATATATATATATATATATATAGAAGCTAAAATGACAGGAGCTCACTTTGCTGGAGCGTCACAAGCCTCTCCCAGGTCAAGCACACATTTGGGCAGAAAAAGCACACAGAGAGGGTCTTGTTCCGTGGCTTGGGTGTGGGTCAGTGCCGGCAGGTAGGAGTGAAATGATAGGCCTCCTCAGAGACACAGAAAAGAGGACACACTGTTTCCCCACAGCAATTCACTGGAATCTAATATAGGATGGAAAAGAACTCTCAAGTCACCACATTCTTTTATGAAAGAAAAAAAAATGTATAGTCCAAAAATCACCCTGAAACTCAAGTGAGAATTAAAGGCCTACTGAAACCAACTACTAGCGACCACGCAGTCTGATAGTTTATATATCAATGATGAAATCTTAACATTGCAACACATGCCAATACGGCCGGGTTAACTTATAAAGTGACATTTTAAATTTCCCGCTAAACTTCCGGTTAAAAACGTCTATGTATGATGACGTATGCGCGTGACGTCAATGGTTGAAACGGAAGTATTCGGACACATTGAATCCAATACAAAAAGCTCTGTTTTCATCGCAAAATTCCACAGTATTCTGGACATCTGTGTTGGTGAATCTTTTGCAATTTGTTTAATGAACAATGAAGACTGCAAAGAAGAAAGTTGTAGGTGGGATCGGTGTATTAGCGGCTGGCTGCAGCAACACAACCAGGAGGACTTTGACTTGGATAGCAGATGCACTATCCGACGCTAGCCGCCGACCGCATCGATGATCAGGTGAAGTCCTTCGTCGCTCCGTCGATCGCTGGAACGCAGGTGAGCACGGGTGTTGATGAGCAGATGAGAGCTGGCGTAGGTGGATAGCTAATGTTTTTAGCATAGCTCTGTGAGGTCCCGTAGCTAAGTTAGCTTCAATGGCGTCGTTAGCAACAGCATTTTTAAGCTTCGCCAGGCTGGAAAACATTAACCGTGTAGTTACAGGTCCATGGTTTAATAGTATTGTTGATTTTCTGTCTATCCTTCCAGTCAGGGGTTTATTTCTTTTGTTTCTATCTGCAGTTAAGCCTGATGCTATCACGTTAGCTCCGTAGCTAAAGAGCTTCGCCGATGTATTGTCGTGGAGATAAAAGTCACTGTGAATGTCCATTTCGCGTTCTCGACTCTCATTTTCAAGAGGATATAGTATCCGAGGTGGTTTAAAATACAAATCCGTGATCCACAATAGAAAAAGGAGAAAGTGTGGAATCCAATGAGCCCTTTTACCTAAGTTACGGTCAGTGCGAAAAAAGATACGTCCTGCACTGCACTCTGGTCCTTCACTCTCACGTTCCTCATCCACAAATCTTTCATCCTCGCTCAAATTAATGGGGTAATCGTCGCTTTCTCGGTCCGAATCGCTCTCGCTGCTGGTGTAAACAATGGGGAAATGTGAGGAGCCTTTCAACCTGTGACGTCACGCTACTTCCGGTACAGGCAAGGCTTTTTTTTTATCAGCGACCAAAAGTTGCGAACTTTATCGTCGATGTTCTCTACTAAATCCTTTCAGCAAAAATATGGCAATATCGCGAAATGATCAAGTATGACACATAGAATGGATCTGCTATCCCCGTTTAAATTTTTTTTTTAAATTTCAGTAGGCCTTTAATGTGCATTTATTAGAGAGGAAAGTTTTTGGTAAGCATATGTTTCCTAAAATATGCATTGAGCTGTATAGCGGCTGTATAGAGTGGGTGTTATCCGATTACTCGATTAATCAAACAAACAAATCAAACCACATAAACGAGGAGGCAGGCCACATAAAATAAGGTGGCGGACAACATAAAATGATAAAGTGAACCACTTAAAATAGTGTGGCGGACCACATGAATGAGGTGGTAAACCACTTTAAATGATGTGATGGTCCAAATCTGTCCCTTGGGCCTTGAGTTTGACACCTGTGCTGTACAGTGTCATACACAAACAATATGTCCCCATGGTAGAAAACAATGCCAGGCCCGGGTGTGCTATTATAAAAAACATATTTGTCCTAAAGGCCATTGAAGAACCCTCATGTGTGTTTTCTTAGGCATGAGGGATTTCCTTTCCGGCAGATTCTTATCACTCTTTCATGTTAGGCTCACAGGTCAACCTGAGCAAACTCGTTTTTTCTGCATCCGGAACATAAAAGCAAAAACATGCTCAAGTGTTTAACACCAGAGGCATATCTGTCTGCACCTGAGCACGCCTGACACAAACATCAACAACACCCGCCATGCACGTAAACACAAGGCTTGGCACTCCTTTGGGGAAGATAAATAAACACCAGCTCAGAAATATTCATCACGTGTGTGTGCAGAAACTTCACACACTCACTCAGTCATTTGTCAGGTACAAACTCCAGAGTGTCAAATATTTTGGTACTTGACGCATGTTACCTGTTAACATGCTAACGTTTGGATGCTAGTTCTTTTTTGGGTACTCACCTTAGTCATATTTTGTTACTTGATGCATGTTAATGTTAGCATGTTAGCATTTTAAACACATTTTTCAGGTCCAAACTCTAGAGTAATATATTTTAGTACTTGACGCATGTTACAGTTAGCATTTTAGCATGTTAACATTAGCTTTGTTTTTATTCTAATTTGTCAGGTATACGCATCAGTGTCACAAAGTTTGGTATTTCACTAACGCTAACTGTTAGTATGCTAATGTTAGCATGTTAGCATAGTACAGTGCTCCGTTTTTTTAGCTCATTTTGCTGATATTTTTTGTTACTTGACACTACCCGGCCAGTGTGCTGACTGTTAGCATTTAGGTTTGGCTTTGGCTCATCAGCATTCACACAAAATTTCTACCAAAATTGCATTTTCTAGTTCTTTGAGAATAATATATGCATTGTACTGGTTCTCAAGGTGAAAACTACCAAAATGGCCCTCGCATCTTTTGATTTGTCAGTCTGTGGCCCTCAGTGGAAAAATGTTGGGCACCCCTGAACTAAAGTGTTGCTCGTTTACTTCAGATGCTTCAGATGGGGTCCAAAGGTGTGATTTACATAACTAAGTCACTCCTCAAGGCACCCCTTTAAACATATTTGACGTGATTTATGTAACTATGGCAGGAGTGCCAAAGTGCGTAGCTAATTTTTTCAATCGATAGCATTCTAATATTAGCATGCTAGCTTTTTTGCCAATTTTGCAGGCATACACCACAGCGGTTAAATATTTTGTTAGTTGACGAATAATACCCGTTAGCATGCTAACATTAGTATGCTCGCTTATTTTCATGTAATTTTGTGAGTATGCACCTCAGTCATATTTTGATACGTTAGCATGTTAGCATTTTAAACGCATTTTTCAGGTCCAAACTCCAGGGGAACATATTCTGGTACTTGACGTATGTTACAGTTAGCATTTCAGCATTTTACCATTAGCTTTATATAAGCAGGTATACACCTCCGTGTCACATACTTTGGTATTGCACTAACGCTAACGTTTAGCATGCTATTGTTAGAATGTTAACATGCTAGCTTTTTTAGCTCATTTGGTTGATTTTTGTTGTTACTTGACGCTATCTAGCCAGTGTGCTAACTGTTAGCATTTAATTTTGGTTTGGGCTTTTCAGCATTCACACGAAATTTCTACCAAAATTGTATTTTGTAGGTCTTCGAAAATAATGGTTTTGAAGGTGAAAACTACCAAAATAGCCGCCACATCCTTTTATTCGTTAGTCTTTGGCCCTAAGTGGATAAACTTTGGGCACCCCGGAACTAAGGTATTGCTATAGCTTCTTTACTTCAGATGCAAATTGTTCAGTAATACTAGCGGTGTTCCTCAAGGTTCAATCTTAGGTCCTCTCTTTCCATCATTCAGGCTATTTAACAGGTTCAAAAACTTGTGAGAAACTCACATTTTTGCAGCAGATTCTTAAAAACACCAAAGTGCGGTCATATAGATGATCTTTGACAAGCTTTTTTGCCGAAGGTCCTAAAAACCAGCAGAACGCTCCTGTAACTGTAGCAAAATAAATAGAACCAAATCAAATGTCTACTGTAGAGGACGCTGGTTGTCCGAGAAAAAAAAATAAGACTATAGGGAGAAGTGGGGAAAAAGGTAGAATTATTAAATATTTAAATATTTTGTTAGTTGACAAATAATACATGTTAGCATGCTAACATTAGTGTGCTCGCTTTTTTTCATCTAATTTTGTGGGTATTCACCTCAATCACATTTTGGTACTTGATGCGTGTTAACCTTAGCATGTTAGCATTTTAAACGCATTTTTCAATTCCAAACTCCAGGGTAACATATTTTGGTACTTGACACGTTACAGTTAGCATTTCAGCATTTTACCATTAGTGTCACATGTTTTGGTATTGCACTAACACTGACTGATAGCATGCTATTGTTAGTATGTTAGCATGTTACAGAGCTGTTAACATGCTAGCTTTTTTAGCTCATTTGGCTGATATTTTTTGTTACAGACGATAAAATTTAGGGAGAGGTTGGAAAAAAAGGAGAATCATTAAATATTTTATTATTTTATTAGTTGACGAATAATACATTAGCATTAGCATGCTCACTTTTTTTCATCTAATTTTGTGGGTATTCACCTCAGACATATTTTGGTACTTGATGCGCGTTACCGTTAGCATGTTCGCAATTTGAACACATTTTTCAGGTCAAAACTCCAGGGTAACATATATTTGGTACTTGACACATGTTACAGTTAGCATTTTATTTAGCATTTTACCATTAGCTTTATACAAGCAGGTATACACCTCCGTGTCACATATTTTGGTATTGCACTAACGCTAGCGGTTAGCATGCTATTGTTAGAATGTTAGCATGCTAGCTTTTGTAACCTATTTTTATGGACTTGCCTCTTTGTGATGTTAAAGTTCCTGTTATATAAGCTGTTATACAGTTGAGCTCTTAATTTGAAGGCGCAAAGAGCGGAAGTGGTGACACGTTGTGGTGGAGCGCATTTTTGAAAGCAAACGAAAAAAAGTGGTCTTCGTGTAAAACTGGAGCCTCCGTGTTTGCTATTTTGTAGTTTTATACAGTATAGGCGACATATATAAACCCTCGGTTACATTGGTGGCCGACCGGCAGGAGGCCAAGGGGAAGATTCATGACACGTTGGGAAGACTATGTCTCCCGGCTGGCCTGGGAACACCTCGGGATCCCCCGGGAGGAGCTGGACGAAGTGGCTGGGGAGAGGGAAGTCTGTGCTTCCCTGCTTAGGCTGCTGCCCCCGCGACCCGACCTCGGATAAGCGGAAGAAAATGGATGGATGGATGTGGAATAAAAACGAGGACCACTTTATTTCGTTTGTTTTCAAAATCTCCGCTCCACCACAACGTGTCACCTCTTCCGCTCTTTGCGCCTTCAAAATAAGAGCTCAAGGCATACACTGTATAACAGCGTATAACAGGAACTTAACACCACAAAGAGGCGAGTCCATCAAAATAGGTTACACTTTTTTTTAGCTATCTAGCCAGTGTGCTAAATGTTAGCAAAATTTCTACCAAAATTTTATTTTGTAGTTCTTTGTAAATAATGGTTTTTGAAAGTGAAAACTACCAAAATGGCCGCCGCATCTTTTTTGATTTGTCAGTTTTTGGCCCTAAGTGGAAAAAGTTTGGGCACCCCGGAACCAAAGTGTTGTTGTAGCTTGTTTACTTCAGATGCACATTCTTTAGTAATACTCGTGGTGTCAAGTTTTTTAATGTTTTTTTTTTTTTTTAATTTAATGAAATAAATGTAGGACTCACCTTGATGAAGCTGCACGTCTTCTCCTCCTCCTCCTCCCCATGCTGGTGACGATCAGGCATCAGCAGGAAGTCTTCTTCACAGCACATGAGGCTCACACTGCATCCCATCCGAGCGGAAACGCGGTGCGCGGATCCAAACCCATTCACGGAAAGTTCCCCCCCTCCACTCCCACTCCCACTCCCACTCGCGGCTCCAATTAAATGACAATTGCGCTTTGGGGTCACGCCAAACGTGCCGCGGTGAGGCCGAACAACGCCGCTCCGAGTCCCGCACTTGTCTCCGAGGTGAAGCCCCTCGCTGTCAACTTTTAGATGGCCGACCACAGGTAGTAGTGGGTGGGCGGGTCCAGCCGTATGTCGACACTGCCGATACCGTGCGTAGTCTATGGTATCGGCATACGTTGATATTTTTGGCCAGTTCTTGTCGACAGGCACTTCTCAGACTAATTTAACGTCTCAGGATTACAAAGACAAAATGTAATCAAATGTAATAAATATTTAAATAAATACTTCAAGGGGGGTAATTATTTATTTATAATTTATACTAGTCTTCAAAATAAAATGGTGAATTAAATTGATGTAATTAAATCATTAAATACACCATTAAATTAATTGTTAATAAAATCAGGAAATGGTTAATTTAGCCATGAAATAAATATTCAAATCACAGGTGTCAAACTTCCGCATTAATTTATGTGGCCTGCCGCACCACTTTATTTTATGTGATATGCAACATTATTTTATGTGGTCCTGCCGCCATATTTCATGTGGCCCGCCGCGATAATTTATGTGATATGCCTCGTCATTCAAGATGGCCTGCCACATCATTTTAGGTGGTCCTGTCACAATATTTCATGTGGCTCCCTGCAATACTTTGTCCATCGCATCTTTTAAAGTGGCCCACATTATTTATGTGGTCCTGCCGCAATTTTTCAAATGGCCCGCTGCGATATTTTATGTCCACCGCTTCATTTAAAGTGGCCCACTTGATATGCTACTTCATTTAAAGTGGCCTGCCACATCATTTTAGGTGGTCCTGTCGCAATATTTCATGTGGCTCCCTGCAATACTTTATGCCCATCGCATCTTTTAAAGTGGCCCACCTCGTCATTTTATGTGATATGTCGCTTCATTTAAAGTGACCTGCCACATCGTTTTATGTGGTCCTGCCGCAATATATAATTGTTCGGCTCTGCCCCAATATTTCATGTGGCTCCCCGCCATACTTTATGTCCCTCACATCATTTAAAGTGGCCCACCTCATCATTTTATGTGGCCCGCTGCAATATTTCAAGTGGCCCGCCGCATAATTTAAATTGGCCCACCAAATCATTTTATGTGACATGTCGCTTTATTTTACGTAGCCTGACGCATTATTTTATGTGGTCCTGCTGCAATATTTCAAGTGGCTTGCCGCAATATTTTATGTCCGCCGCATCATTTAAATTTGCCCACCACATAATTTTATATGATATGCTTCATAATTTTAAGTGGCCTGCCACATCATTTTATGTGGTCCTGACGCAATATTTCATGTTTGGTTCCGCCCCAATATTTCATTTGGCTCGCCGCAATACTTTATGTCCATCGCATCAATTAAATTGACCCACCTTGCCATTTTATGTGACATGCCGATTCATTTTATGTAGCCCGCGGCATTATTTATGTGGTCCTGCCGCAATTTTTCAAATGGCCCGCCGTGATATTTTATGTCCACCGCATCATTTAAATTAGCCCACCACATCATTTTATGTGATATGCCACATCATTTAAAGTGGCACACCTCGTCATTTTATGTGACATGCCGTTTCATTTTATGTGGCCCGCTGTGATATTTTATGTCTGCCACATCATTAAAATTGGCCCACCACATTAATTTATGGGATATGCCGGATCATTTGAAGTGGCCTGCCACATCATTTTAGGTGATATGCCACATTATTTACCGTGACATACCGTATCATTCTATGTGGCCTGCCACCTTGTTTTATGTGGTCCTGTCGCAATATTTCATGTTTGGTTTCCGCCCCAATATTTCATGTGGCTCGCCGAAATACTTTATGTCCATCGCATCATTAAAAGTGGCCCACCTCATCATTCTTTGTGAGATGCTGCTTCATTCTACGTGGCCTTCCGCAATATTTTATGTCTGCCGTATCATTTAAATTGATCCACCACAGCATTTTATATGACGTGCGACATCATTTTATGTTGTCCTGCCGCAATATTTCATGTGGCCCGCCGCGATATTTTATGCCCACCACATCATTTTATGGGAAATGCTGCATCATTTTAAGTGGCCTGCCACATTGTTTTATGTGGTCCCGCCCCAATATTTCATGTGGCTCGCCGCAATACTTTAAGTCCATCGCTTCATTTAAAGTGGCCCACCTCATCATTTTATGTGGCCCGCCGCAATATTTCAAGTGGCCCACCGCATAATTTTATGTGACATGTTGCTTTATTTTACGTATCCTGCCGCATTATTTTATGTGGTCCTGCCGCAATATTTCAAGTTGCTTGCCGCAATATTTTATGTCCACCGCATCATTTAAATTTGCCCGCTTCATTTTATGTGGCCCACCACATCATTTTATGTGACATGCCGTATCATTTTAATTGACCTGCCACATCTTTTTATGGGGTCCCGCCACAATACTTGATGTCCATCGCTTCATTTAAAGTGGCCCACCTCGTCATTTTACGTGGCCCGCCGCAATATTTCGAGCGGCCCGCCGCATAATTTTATGTGACATGTTGCTTTATTTTACGTAGCCTGTCGCATTATTTTATGTGGTCCTGCCGCAATATTTCAAGTGGCTTGCCGCAATACTTTATGTCCATCGCTTCATTTAAATTGGCCCACCTCGTCATTTTATGTGACGTGCCACATCGTTTTATGTGGTTCGCAGCATCATTTTACGTGGCCCACCGCATCCTTTGATGTGACACGCCACATCATTTTATGTGATATGCCGCATCATTTTACGTGGCCCACCACATCATTTGATGTGGTCCGCTGTAATATTTTATTTGGTCCTGCTGCAGCATTCAATGTAGTCCGATGTATCATTTTAAAGTGGCCCGCCACTTCATTTTATCGGCCCGCCACACCATTTTACGTGGTCCTGCCGCACATTTTTACGTTTATTTTTTTTCTTTTTCTGTCATTTAAATATGTCAGTTGTAAAAAAAAAAAATATGTTGAGGTTGCTTGAATCAGATTAAAATTAAAAGGGTTCATTCGCACATAGAACCGATATTTTAGAAGAAGGATGAGGTGATAGAATGAAATATATGTTATCTATATATGAAAGCATTGGAGGAAGTTAAGTACAAGTTGCATCTCATTGCACATAACTATGGTGCGTTCAAAGACCCTTCATTAAAGTTAGAAACAGATGTGTCACTGTTGTTTTAAAGCCAGATGCACCAATAATAATATAATCCTAATATTATTGATATGTTATAAGGATTTGATGATAATCCTACCAGTGTATCAGATAATCCTTATTTTACACTCTGATTAAAACGAAAATTTGACAGATTATCCATCCATTTTCTACCGCTTGTCCCTTTTGGGTTTGCGGGGGGTGTTGGAGCCTATCTCAGCTGCATTCGGGCGGAAGTATGATCATATTTAAGCAAATAGTGACAAGTCATATTTTTATTTCAATTCATACTCTGGCTACTTTATATTAAATTTGTTGGCACTTTTTTGTAATTAAAAAAATATATATAAATACATTTTTAAAATAGAACCAAAAAAATTGAAGGGGCTTTATCTAGATATGTTCTCGATATGTTAATCCCATCTATAAAAAGTCAAAACACTAATAAAGGTGTTTACATGTGTTTACAAAAGCTGGTTTGAACCAAATCGATGCAATGATTAGTTGTTTTTAGTCCATGTAAACACCCCAAGGGTGGGATGGGGGACCCCAGAATTTGGTACCACGCCCCTGCCAATGCCTACATTGTCATATTATTTATATATTGTTATAATGTTCACGTATAGTAGATTCTTGGACACGGATGGGCTTTGGGGACAAAAGCCAAATTATTTTTATTTAGGGCCAAACAGAGTTTTTGCTTTTGTTTACCTAATCTGCACTATTTTTATTTTTAAATAATGACACGTCATAAAAGGGAACATTGTATTTGCATTATTCTGTTAGCCACATTGTCTTATATTATTGTAATTACATATTTTACAGATATTTGGTCGATAAATAAGTTCGTTGATCAACAAAAATACGGTGAGGTTTTGTTGTTAAAAAAAAAAAGTATTTGAAATTGTTGTAAATATGACTAAATGTTTTATTTTGTAAAATATATCGGTAGTAGTATCGATGCAGGTAATGAAATGACCAGGTATGAACCGATGCCTATCAGTTCTCTCTCTGTGGCAGTCATGCAGTTCTGCTGCCCCCTGCTGGTCTCCTAAGTTAATGCGTTTCCAAGTTCTTGTAGGCGGAATCTTAATAGTTTCTGTCAACTTTCCAATGTCACTCACTGAGCTCAGACGTTGCGTTCAGGGACACGGCCTGCCATACACACTTACAGTATTTAAAGAAAAACCGTGCTTTTTTGTCATTTTTAACCATCCACAATCCCAATTTGAGACAAGAACACTTGTGTATTTCTCTCCTACGTGCGTACCATTTATTGAAAAACTATAAAGCGCCGTAAAAACATTTAAAAAACCGCCAACATGCTGTTACCTGTGTGGTGTACCACAGGTCTTGCCATGGTGGTCAGCGTTTGCAAAAGTCAGCTTTTTTAAGGGGCCGCACCTGCTGTTTTGGGTTGGGGCTGTACTTTGGCCCCCGCACATACTGGGAGACAAATATTTAGTAAATACAAACACACATGCATACATGCATACTTACATACGTGCGTGCGTACATACATACAATTATTCATACATACATACATACATACATACACCGAATTATTCATACATATAGACATACATACACACAATTATTCGTATATACATACACACAATTATTCATACATACATACACACAATTATTCATACATACATACATACACAGATACACACAATTATGCATACATATATATATACATACATACACATACATACACCCAAACAACATACATACATACATACATACATACATACATACATACACAGAATTATTCATACATACATAAATACATACACACACAATTATTCATACATATATACATACATACACACAATTATATACATACGTACACCCAATTATTCATACATACGTACATACAAACCCCGTTTCCATATGAGTGGGGAAATTGTGTTAGATGTAAATATAAACGGAATACAATGATTTGCAAATCATTTTCAACCCATATTCAGTTGAATATGCTACAAAGACAACATATTTGATGTTCAAACTGATAAAAAAAAATTTTTTTGCAAATAATCATTAACTTTAGAATTTGATGCCAGCAACACGTGCCAAAGAAGTTGGGAAAGGTGGCAATAAATACTGATAAAGTTGAGGAATGCTCATCAAACACTTATTTGGAACATCCCACAGGTGAACAGGCAAATTGGGAACAGGTGGGTGCCATGATTAGGTATAAAAGTAGATTCCATGAAATGCTCAGTCATTCACAAACGAGGATGGGGCGAGGGTCACCACTTTGTCAACAAATGTGTGAGCAAATTGTTGAACAGTTTAAGAAAAACCTTTCTCAACCAGCTATTGCAAGGAATTTAGGGATTTCACCATCTACGGTCTGTAATATCATCAAAGGGTTCAGAGAATCTGGAGAAATCACTGCACGTAAGCAGCTAAGCCCGTGACCTTCGATCCCTCAGGCTGTACTGCATCAACAAGCGACATCAGTGTGTAAAGGATATCACCACATGGGCTCAGGAACACTTCAGAAACCCACTGTCAGTAACTACAGTTGGTCGCTACATCTGTAAGTGCAAGTTAAAACTCTCCTATGCAAGGCGAAAACCGTTTATCAACAACACCCAGAAACGCCGTCGGCTTCGCTGGGCCTGAGCTCATCTAAGATGGACTGATACAAAGTGGAAAAGTGTTCTGTGGTCTGACGAGTCCACATTTCAAATAGTTATTGGAAACTGTGGACATCGTGTCCTCCGGACCAAAGAGGAAAAGAACCATCCGGATTGTTATAGGCGCAAAGTTGAAAAGCCAGCATGTGTGATGGTATGGGGGTGTATTAGTGCCCAAGACATGGGTAACTTACACATCTGTGAAGGCACCATTAATGCTGAAAGGTACATACCGGTTTTGGAGCAACATATGTTGCCATCCAACCAACGTTACCATGGACGCCCCTGCTTATTTCAGCAAGACAATGCCAAGCCACGTGTTACATCAACGTGGCTTCATAGTAGTCCAGACCTGTCTCGCATTGAAAATGTGTGGCGCATTATGAAGCCTAACATACCACAACGAAGACTGTTGAACAACTTAAGCTGTACATCAAGCAAGAATGGGAAAGAATTCCACCTGAGAAGCTTCAAAAATGTGTCTCTACTTAGTGTTGTTAAAAGGAAAGGCCATGTAACACAGTGGTGAACATGCCCTTTCCCAACTACTTTGGCACGTGTTGCAGCCATGAAATTCTAAGTTAATTATTATTTGCAAAAAAAAAAAAAAAAAAGTTTATGAGTTTGAACATCAAATATCTTGTCTTTGTAGTGCATTCAATTGAATATGGGTTGAAAAGGATTTGCAAATCATTGTATTCCGTTTATATTTACATCTAACACAATTTCCCAACTCATATGGAAACAGGGTTTGTACATACATAAACACAATTATTCATACATACCGTAAATACATACACACAATTATTCATACACACACACACACACACACACACACACTTATTCATACATATATACATACATGCACACAATTATTCATACACACACACACACACACACACACTTATTCATACATATATACATACATGCACACAATTATTCATACATACATACATACATACATACGCAGATACACAATTATTTTCACACCACCCTTTGTATGCCATGAAAATTATTTCCAGTGGAACCTTGATTAACACACTCTTACTGTAATTGAAGCAACATTTTCCATAAGAAACAATATAAATATGAATAATGGCTTCCAGCCTTGACAAAAGTCTGTATTTTAGCGAGGGTTTGTACACTTTGAACACAACATAAAGCGGTATACAGTACTTTATATCAAACAAACATAACAAGGGGCTGATGGATTAACTTTTCTCTTTATTAACCAGTTTGAACGACAAGCTCACCTGTGCTGTATGCGCTGCTCTTCCAACATGCGCACACATAGAATGCACTCTGGTGCCCTCACAAATGATCAGAAATCACAAAAATATCTTAACTTTAACAACCGTATTGCTTCAATGACAAACATTGAAAAAAGTGAAATCAACTTACGTTAACATCGGCAAGGAGGCGATGATAAGAAAGGAAGCAGCAAACAGCGGGAGGGGCAAATTGGTGCCTGGAAAATCCCGGTGCTGAACGCAAAGCTTTTTTTTCCCCTGTGAAATAAGTCTGCTTTGGCAAAAAAAAAAAAATTCAGAAAAGTCCAATCTCATCAAAAATAAGACTTGTGGTACAAAGCCTGCTTCGGTGATTCTTCTATACTTGAGAGCGCCGATAATGTACTGCTCGCAAATGACTGAATGAATCATTCACACACAGAGACATGGCTTGCTCAGTCTAAAAGTTTGTAAATCGAAAAGTTCACAAATAGATGGGTGTGTAAATGGAGGTTCCACTGTAATTTCTAGCATATTAATATAACTGAGAGTGGTCATTGACAGTCCTATTGAGGACTGATATAAAGAAATGTGGACTGGTTATTAAGAGGATGAGGTTCTTGAAGTGATTGTGCTGTGTGTGTCAGGAGCAGTGTAGAAAAACACCAGGCCAAAATATAAGGCAAAACAAAAATATCAGGATCAGAAATTGCACTTATGCTGGTGGACTACTTATGTTTTATTGTCACATGATCTGTCCACCAAATATATACTTAGTGGTCTGTCTGGTACAAGAACAGTGCGGTTGAGACATTTCACCTCTCCCACTGTGGGGTCTGGTTTGATTTCAAACAGCCGGATTATCTGAAAAATAGGCAAATAAAGGAGGTCAGGGAAGCTCATCGTACTTATAACACAAACACAAACATATATTTCTTCTCCAAACATATTGCTGGGTATTGTGGCCAAATAGCAATATTTTTGTTTCATCTGACCACAGAACCTTCCTCCAGAAGGTCTTATCTCTGTCCATGTAATGTCAGATGAAACAAACATTTTGATATTTGGCCACAATACCCAGAAGAGGTGAGGCCTTTAATCCCAGGAACAACATGCCCACCGTCAAGCATGGTGGTGGTAGTATTATGCTCTGGGCCTGTTTTGCTGCCAATGGAACTGGTGCTTTACAGAGAGTAAAAGGAGGATTACCTCCAAATTCTTCAGGACGACCTAAAATCATCAGCCCGGAGGTTGGGTCTTGGGCGCAGTTGGGTGTTCCAACAGGACAATGACCCCAAACACACGTCAAAAGTGGTAAAGGAATGGCTAAATCAGGCTAGAATTAAGGTTTTAGAATGGCCTTCCCAAAGTCCTGACTTAAACGTGTGAACAATGCTGAAGAAACAAGTCCATGTCAGAAAACCAACACATTTAGCTGAACTGCACCAATTTTGTCAAGAGGAGTGGTCAAAAACTCAACCAGAAGCTTGTGGATGGCTACCAAAAGCGCCTTATTGCAGTGAAACTTGCCAAGGGACATGTAAGCAAATATTAACATTGCTGTATGTATACTTTTGACCCAGCAGATTTGGTCACATTTTCAGTAGACCCATAATAAATTCATAAAAGAACCAAACTTCATGAATGTTTTTTGTGACCAACAAGTATGTGCTCCAATCACTCTATCACAACAAAATAAGAGTTGTAGAAATTAATGGAAACTCAAGACAGCCATGACATTATGTTCTTTACAAGTGTATGTCAACTTTTGATCGTGACTGTATATATACGTACATATGACTAATTTTTCGCACTTTAATGAGTGGAGCCCTTTTGGATCACAATAATTTTAGTGGGGTTTATCTTTTTAACAGTCATTGTTAAAAAAGTAATAATGAATGTTTTCAATGTTTTTACGAATTATTGACGTATTTAAAGCTTCAATTACTTCACATTAAAAATTTTGTGGAAAAAAATATGTATATACAGTATATATATATATATATATATATATATATATATATATATATATATATATATATATATATATATATATATATATATATATATATATATATATATACCTGTATTATATAAATATACAGCTATATATATAAATATACAGATATATATATAAATATACAGATATATATGTATATATATATATATATATATATATATATATATATATATATATATATATATATATATATATATATATATATATATATATATATATATATATATATATTTATATGTTTTTTATATACCGTATATATATATATATATATACATGGCAAAAAAAATATTTCAAAGTGGTATTTTGTTTTGTGAAGTAATTGGAGCCTTAAATAGGTCAATAATTCTTAACAACATTAATCTTGATTCATTATTATTTTTTGATCAATGACAGTTTTAAAGGGGAAAAAAACAGCCTGCATGGCAGCTTTGTCTTATTGGACACCTGTTTGCTCTTTTATTTGTGTTTTTTTTTTTAATAGCACTAGCAATAGTTCACGGGCCGCACTTTGGGTACCCCTGAAATATACAGTATGTGTACATACTGTACGTATGTCAATTAAGTAAGGTTGGGTTCTGGTGAAAAAAATAAACTTCTGACTTAGATCTTGAGCTACAGATCAATTTAGGATAACCTTGTGTTAAAAGGTGGTACACGTAACAATACAAGCAAATATCATGCCAAATGTACAAACATGTTTGAAAAGAGCCATTTACCTGAAATAAAACCAAATACATCTCCAGCTCAGCAATTCTTCGACCAACACAGCCTCTCACTCCAAAACCGAATGGGATGGAGCCGAAGGCGTTTGGCCTCTCTCGGCCGTCACGGAGCCATCTCTCGGGCTTGAAGGTGAACGGCTCTGGGAATGTTTCCTCATCGTGACTGATGGCATAGTGACACAATGTGAAAGTGGTCTAGGGAAACACCACAAACCGTATTATTAGAATTACTAGAAATGAAAACAGCATCAGTACGTACAGTAGAACCTCGATTTACCAACATCTCATTGTATTAACTTTTTCTATTTACGAGCCACAGACTGAATAAAAACATACATTGTGTGCCTGCAGTGCAGCCATTTTGTGGCCGGCAGCACATCCAATGTGGGCGGGGTTATGGATCTTTGTAGTCATGTCTACTGTGCTAATTGGTACTTTTTCTGATTTGTTTTTTTTAGCCCTGTAAGAACTTATTTTTAGTTTTGTTAGCTCAATGTGAGTCCAAAGTAAGCGATGTCCAAAGTGCCCCCATACTATATGCTACATATTTTTATATACCATAGGGTGCACCGGTATATAGTTTTCCATATATTAGCCGCACTGGACTATAAGCCGCAGATATATACGTTGTGAAATGAGTTAATTACACAATTGGATTGTGCGAATGTTTATTTACGTACCTTAATTGTTTCAAAATGGTAACACGGCAGTAAAATGGCTGATTAAACAAAACAGAAGTCATCGCCGTGGACCCACTAGCTGCGGAAGCTCGCTCTCCAATCTTCTAAACAGACTCAATAAGTCCACGGTGACGTTTTGGTGAATTTACGAAACTGAAACAATACAAAAATAATGCCGTTGTAAGTTCTTCATTCTAAAAACAGACACATGCTAGTGTTTTAGCTAATGCTAACAACGCTAGCTTCATGATATTACAATAGCACGTACAGACATGCATGAAAACACTCCTACAGACATCACACATGGGACAGGCTAACCTCCTCCAACCTCCGAGAACAAAGCTACGAACAATGGGAGACCGGGCTTTCTGCTCCGCTGCTCCCAGTCTGTGGAACGCTCTCCCTGACCACCTGAGGGCACCACAGACTGTGGATGCTTTTAAAAAAGGCTTAAAAACCCTTCTTTTTAAAAAAGCCTTTTTTTTAGATGTATGCATACTAGTTTTAGCTATTTGGCTGTTCTAGTTTTTTTTAATTTTCTTTATTTTTTATTATCTTTTTATTTTAATATACTGTAGCACTTTGAGGTTGTTTACTCAATGTAAAGTGCTTTTTACAAATAAAATATATTATTATTATTATTATTAAGTATGAATAGTTTTAGTTACATTGTAAAACTTACAAACGATGCTTAGAGTGATGAATAAAGAATCCTTTCGAGCAGAACCGCTATAGACGGTCACACTTCCGGTTCAAAGCATTAAAACAGGAAGTAAATTTTCAACCCGCAACACCTGCAGTCAGTGCACTCGTCCAAAAGATGGCGCCAGACAGCAAACAATAACACACCTTTTCAGTAACTGCGTTTCCATTACCCCTAGAAAAGCTCAAAATCTAAATATCGCAATAGGAAACTGGTAATAGAAAGACTCATATTTTGAAAAAACTCTCAAATATCGCTAAATATTTTTAACACTCATGAGGTGGTTTTTGAGACTTTTTTCATATTTGAAGGTGAATTTACGAAACTGAAATAATGCAAACTAAACAATGCAGTTTAGTCTGTATGAACTGTTTTAGTTATATTGTAAAACTTACAAACGTCCCTTAGGAGTGATAATTGAAGAATCCTTACGAGTAGAATCGCTACGGACGGCTAGAAGACGAAACGGCACTTGTACTGCCTGTTGAAAGCTCAGTCTAAACAGAAGGGCAATGCAGCACTGCAGCACCTGCAGTGAGCAAACTCATTCAAATGATGGCGCCATAGCAGAAACAGTTAACACAAACTTTACTTGTTTGTTTTTTTTTAAACTATTTGCTCACAGAAAAATCCATAAATCAGTTGCATTGTTTTAAAAGCCACAGGGTTCAAAGCGTAGGAAAAAAGTAGCGCCTTATAGTCCGGAATTTATGATAACCAACAAGGGAACGTGCAATAATTTTTTATTCGTAATCATTGTAGTGACTTGACTGTTAAAGTTAAGGAGTTTTGTGCTTTCAAACCCTGTTCAAGAACTAAATAAGTTTGTGAATCGCGGTTCCACTGTACTTTTGTCACAGTACTGAAGGCAAAACAGTACATACTATTATAATGTTTTGTGGTTGCAAAATAAATAAGAAAACCTACATTTTTGGAAAACTGATAACCACCAACAGCAACACTCTTTTCCATAATGACCCTTGCGTTCAGAGGCACTACTGGATACATCCTGTAAAGTTTTGATAATAATAATAATGGTATTACATAGTAGATGGGATTATTAAAAGTATAAAAATCCACTGTACCTCAGTGCTTCCTTGACGACGGCCCTTAAATACGGCATACGGGTCACCTCCTCAGCAGAAGGGCTCCTATTTTCTTTGCTCAACGTGCACACTTCCCTATGGAGCTTCTCCTGGACTTGAGGGTACTTGGACAGCAGGTGAACAGTCCATGTGAGAGTGTTGGAGGTCTAAATGTAGGAAGATGGGGTTTTTTACAATAAAAGAGTGACTTGTAGTACATGTGCATAATTAACATTAACTGTGCATTGTGAAATTGTATTTTTCCAGCTTCTCGTTCCATGCAACTGTGATAAATATCATGAAGTGCTAGCGTGTTTATAAACATTGTTGAAAAGTCATTCATAACAGGAGTTGTTTCCACATGTCAGGGCTGTATAATTAAATTGTTCTGCAGGCCACATTTTTAGAAAACTAAGGACTGGGGGCCGGACTTAGTCACGATTATTCTTATTTTAAGAACCAGCTTTATCCAGAGTGAACATTTCTTTGGTTTAGTTACATAATTGAGGAAAAAAAATAGCCATGTTATGCAAAAAACCAAATGTCTACTGCAGAGGAGGCTGACCATGGCATTACCATGAATTGATTAACGTGGACCCCGACTTAAACAAGTTGAAAAACTTATTCGGGTGTTACTATTTAGTGGTCAATTGTACGGAATATGTACTGTACTGTGTGATCTGCTAATAAAAGTTTCAATCAATCAATCAAAAACCAGAGCTCCACCTAGCTAAACTAAGGCCCTAAGCAGAATTGTATACGGTTTAACTTAAAGGCCTACTGAAAGCCACTACTACCGACCACGCAGTCTGATAGTTTATATATCAATGATGAAATCTTAACATTGCAACACATGCCAATACGGCCGGGTTAACTTATAAAGTGCAATTTTAAATTTCCCGCTAAACTTCCGGTTCAAAACGCCTTTGGAGGATGACGTATGCGCGTGACGTCGAGAGATCCACGGAAGTGTTTGGACCATATTGGACACAATACACAGAGCTCTGTTTTCTTCGACAAAATTCCACAGTATTCTGGACATCTGTGTTGGTGAATCTTTTGCAATTTGTTTAATGAACAATGGAGACTGCAAAGAAGAACGTTGTAGGTGGGATCGGTGTATGCGGCTGGCTGTAGCAACACAACAAGGAGGACTTTGACTTGGATAGCAGACGCGCTAGCGGCGAACTCACCTTGACTTCCTACGTCTCCGGGCCGTTGACCGCATCGTCAAACGCTGGAACGCAGGTGAGCACGGGTGTTGATGAGCTGAGGAGGGCTGGCTGGCGTAGGTGGAGCGCTAATGTTTTTATCATAGCTCTGACGAGGTCCCGTTGTTAAGTTAGCGTCGTTAGCAACAGCATTGCTAGGCTTCGACAGGCGTCGAATACACATTAACCGTGTATTTACATGTCCAGTGTTTGGTTCGGTGTCTCCTGATAGTAGTATTGTTGATCTTCTGTCTATCCTTCCAGTCAGGGATTTATTTATTTTGTTTCTATCTGCATTTAAGACAGATGCTATCACGTTAGCTCATGCTAAGAGCTTCGTTGATGATGGGTGAAGTCCTTCGTCGCGCCGCCGATCGCTGGAACGCAGGTGAGCACGGCTGTTGCTGTAACCGTGTAGTTACATGTACATGGTTTAATAGTATTGTTGATCTTCTGTCTATCCTTCCAGTCAGGGGTTTATTTCTTTTGTTTCTATCTGCATTTGAGAACGATGCTATCACGTTAGCTCAGTAGCTAAGTGTGTCACCGATGTATTGCCGTGGAGATAAAAGTCACTCTGAATGTCCATTTCGCGTGCTCGACTCTCATTTTCAAGAGGATATAGTATCTGAGGTGGTTTAAAATACAAATCCGTGATCCACAATAGAAAAAGGAGAGAGTGTGGAATCCAATGAGCCAGCTTGTACCTAAGTTACGGTCAGAGCGAAAAAAGATACGTCCGGCACTGCCTCTAGTTCTTCACTCTAACGTTCCTCATCCACGAATCGTTCATCCTCGCTCAAATTAATGGGGTAATCGTCACTTTCTCGCTCCTAATATCTCTCGCTCCATTGTAAACAACGGGGAATTGTGAGCAGCACTATCGCTTGTGATGTCACGCTACTTCCGGTAGGGGCAAGGTTTTTTTTATCAGCGAGCAAAAGTTGCAAACTTTATCGTCGATTTTCTCTACTAAATCCTTTCAGCAAAAATATGGCAATATCGCGAAATGATCAAGTATGACACATAGAATGGATCTGCTATTCCCGTTTAAATAAAAAAAATTCATTTCAGTAGGCCTTTGAACTTGAATTTAATTAGATCAAGGGTGAGTAACTATATACAGTACAGGCCAAAAGTTTGGACACACCTTCTCATTCAATGCATTTCCTTTATTTTCATTGTAGATTTCAGGCAAAACTGGACAATCATGCATTACATACTATACATTACCTTTTGCACTTTTGCAGCCCTTTGAGACACTTGTGATTTAGGGCTATATAAATAAACATTGATTGATTGATTGATTGATTAATTTATATTATTGTGTTGTCAACTTTGTACTTTTTTTTTTTAATGTTATTGCCTGAAATAAATAAATAAATGAATGAAATGAAATGAATTGTCACTGAAGGCTTCAAAACTATGACACCTGTGAAGTGAAAACTCTTTCAGGTGACAACCTCTTGAAGCCCATCAAGAGAATGCCAAGAGTGTGCAAAGCAGTAATCAGAGCAAAGGGTGGCTATTTTGGAAAATAATAGAATATAAAATGTGTTTTCAGTTATTTCACCTTATTTTGTTAAGTACATAACTCCACATGTGTTCATTCATAGTTTTGATGCCTTCAGTGACAATCTACAATGTAAATAGTCATGAAAATAAAGAAAACCCATTGAATGAGAAGGTGTGTCCAAACTTTTGGCCTGTACTGTATATATATATATATATATATATATATATATATATATATATATATATATATATATATATATATATATATATATATATATATATATATATATATATATATATATATGTGTGTGTGTGAGTGTGTGTGTGTACATATTTACATATTATATTAATATAATGGATATATAATTAATAATTAATATAATTGGATATTAAGAGTATGAGACAGTTCGACTCCTACCTTGTTTACCTCCGTGACGACCTCCGTAAGATTTCGTAATCAAGTCCTGAAAATTTGCGCGCGTCCGCCTTTGTAGTCCGTGCCGACTCCGTAGTCGATAAATGGTAAATGGGTTATACTCGTATAGCACTTTTCCACCTTCAAGGTACTCAAAGCGCTTTGACACTATTTCCACATTCACCCATTCACACACACATTTACACACTGATGGCGGGAGCTGAAATGCAAGGCACTAACCACGACCCATCAGGAGCAAGGGTGAAGTGTCTTGCTCAAGGACACAACGGACGTGACTAGGTTGGTAGAAGCTGGGGATCGAACCAGGAACCCTCAGGTTGCTGGCACGGCAGCTTCTTCTTTTTCTCTATCTTCTTGTTATGGGACATTCATCCTCCGCTGTTGCCATTTCTAATATAAAGTAGTGTGAAGTTCTTACTTATATCTGTCAGTAAACTCGCCATGAAAGCGTTAAAACATACCGGTGTAGTGAGTTTACCTTATTCACCCAAGGAACTTTAGTTATTAGACGTTTTTTAACAGGACACATTTCCGCCGTTGTTGTTGTTTTTTCCGGATGAGGAGATGCTGCTCTGTTATTGATTGAAGTAAAGTCTGAATGTCATTAAAACAATTAGCTCCATCTTTTGACACTTCTTCCACTCCCGTCCTTGCACGCTACAACGCTACAACAAAGATGACGGGGAGAAGACGCTGCCGAAGGTGAGTCACGTAAATAAGACCGCCCACAAAACGGCGCATCCGGAAGCGACTGTCAGAAAGCGTCTTGAAGATGATCTGTAAAACATAATCTATGCAACATTTTGACCAAAGAACCACCATTACATGTTATGTAGACCACAAGGAAGTGTTTTACATTCAGAAAATAAAAATAATAATATGACTCCTTTAATGCGCCCTATAATCCGGTGTGCCTTATGTATGAAAAAAGATCAAAAATAGACCATTCATCGGCACTGCGCCTTATAATCCGGTGCGCCCTATGGTCCGGAAAATACGGTAAATGAAAAGAAAAACATCTTTAAAGGCCAACTGAAATGAGATTTTCTTATTTAAACGGGGATAGCAGGTCCATTCTATGTGTCATACTTGATCATTTCGCGATATTGCCATATTTTTGCTGAAAGGATTTAGTAGAGAACATTGACGAAAAAGTTCGCAACTTTTGGTCGCTGATAAAAAAAACCTTGCTTGTACCGGAAGTAGCGTGACGTCACAGGTTGTGGAGCTCCTCACATTTGCACATTGTTTACAATCATGGCCACCAGCAGCGAGAGCGATTTGGACCGAGAAAGCGACGATTTCCCCATTAATTTGAGCGAGGATGAAAGATTCGTGGATGAGGAAAGTGAGAGTGAAGGATTAGAGGGCAGTGGAAGTGATTCAGATAGGGAAGATGCTATGAGAGGCGGGTGGGACCTGATATTCAGTTAGGAATGACTAAAACAGTAAATAAACACAAGACATATATATACTCTATTAGCCACAACACAACCAGGCTTATATTTAATATGCCATATAACAAACACCTCCCCCCTCCCGTCCATATAACCCGCCAATACAAAACAAACACCCGCACAACACACTCAATCCCACAGCCCAAAGTACCGTTCACTTCCGCAAAGTTCATACAGCACATATATTCCCCCAAAGTCACGTACGTGACATGCACATAGCGGCACGCACGTACGGGCAAGCGATCAAATGTTTGGAAGCCGCAGCTGCGTACTCACAGTAGCGCGTATCCAACTCAAAGTCCTCCTGGTAAGAGTCTCTGTTGTCCAAGTTCTCTACGTGTTTGTGTTGCTGCAGCCGTCCGCTAATACACCGCTTCCCACCTACAGCTTCATTGTTCATTAAACAAATTGCAAAAGATTCACCAACACAGATGTCCAGAATACTGTGGAATTTTGCGATGAAAACAGACTACTTATCAGCTGGCCATAATGCTGTCCCAAAATGTCCGCTACAATCCGTGATGTCACGCGCAAACGTCCTCATACCGAGACGTTTTCAGCAGGATATTTCGCTGGAAATTTAAAATTGCACTTTACTAATCTGACCAGGCCGTATTGGCATGTGTTGCAATGTTAAGATTTCATCATTGATATATAAACTATCAGACTGCGTGGTCTGTAGTAGTGGGTTTCAGTAGGCCTTTAAATCTTGACAAAAGCCCAACTGTCCCTAAATAAACGTACAGAGCTGAATAGCCCTGTTATATGTGCCACTTGAAACAGAATTTTAGTAGAATGTGCAGACGTGTAACATAACAAATTACCGTGTCCACTCCAGCTAAGAGAAGCTCAGCGACGCTCCCGTACACGTCTTTGGTGCTCATGTCAGTGTTTGACAGCAGGTAGGTTAAGTACTCTCCCTCCACGTCCTCATTATTGTCAAGGCGCCACTGAATGTCCTCCAACTTCTTGTCGATCAGCGGTTTGGCTGAAATAAATGTGGAGATGCATCACTTCTTGGAATGTGTTGGACAATATTTTTTAATGCAGGGGTGTCTAAACTCTACAGCACAATTAAAAGTTGTACCGGAGCCACTTTGTTGTATTTTGTGCGTAAAATACGCTAAAAAACACAATTTAATGTGTGCAAATACATGCTATCTAAACAAAATGTGTGGAGTGTAATATGTATAAATACAGCTCGATAATAAAAAAATATATTTATTCTTGAAATACGTCCCTGACCATTCAGAAAAAAAGAGAGCTGGCCCCTAAACTGCTCTTGACATCCCTGGTTTAATCCAAACCTGGCCTGAGGGTACACGTTGTATAACAGACATTTAAAATAATAAGAAAGATGCAATATATTTTAGATCAAGATTCAAATTGATATGTCAGGATTCTTTTAAAGCCGTTTTTGTCATGTTTTGAATGACAGGCTGGACTACAGTTGTGTTTTCCAGTGTTTCCACTATCATTGTCCTGTTTCAGACTCTTATTTTGGTATTTATGGTTCCTGTTTGTCACTGTATATTTCATCTTCACTCCTGGTTGAATGAGCTAGAAGCCCACTTGTTTGTGTTCTATGGAGGGTCAAATGGGACAGAATGAAATAAATAAATACGTTTGTCAAACAATTACTTGAATGTGTTGCTAATTAATTGAAATCGTAATTAAATACATACATGTGTTATTAAATGTATCATTAATTAATATGGCATTAATTGAATGTATTTACCTAGTCAATTATTTATTAAATTGTTTTATTATTTATTTCATTATTTATTTAATAATTTAATAATTTAACGATTCAATCAATAGTTTAATTGATAATTTATCCATCTGTTTATTTCATACACAGGTTCATGAAATGAATAATTAAATAAATAATGAATTATTTAAGAATTTAAATAATTATTTGACTGTAATTGTATATTAATTCATATAAAAAAATTTTTTTTAGACATTTTTAAAACTTTATTAAAAATAAAAGCCTAAAAAAAATAATTAAAAAGTATTCACAGCCTTTGCCATAAAGCTCAAAAGTGAGCTCAGAGGCATCCGGTTTCAACTAATCATCCTAGAGATGTTCCTACAGCTTAATTGAAGTCACTATGAGGTATTGTGTGTATAATTTTGATGGCAAAAATTAATGTATTGAAGTTTTTCCATTTTGGAATAAGACTGTAACATAACAAAATGTGGATGTGCACTGCATATAACAATCTTGCATTGGTCCCTATTAATTCTGCCTAGCAACAAGTGACAACACAAACTTCTGACATGACTTACCATGAATTGATTAACGTGGACCCCGACTTAAACAAGTTGGAAAAACTTATTTGGGTGTTACCATTTAGTGTTCAATTGTACGGAATATGTACTGTATTGTGCAATATACTAATAAAAGTTTCAATCAATCAAAAAAACTTACCAAAGCTGAAGATGCCCTCCCATCCGTCGATGTAGCGTCCCCAATAAGGCAGTAGATTCCGGCTCCACTTGGGCGTTACCACCACAGCCAAGCTGTTGGAGAACATCTTGGCGATGGAATTGATAAACTGTTGGGTACCGGCTGGCATCTCCTTCTCAAGAGCGCCGAGTCGGGTCTCAAACAGTACGGTGGAAATACCTTGGAATGAGGACGAGCAGAAGATAATAAAAGCGCCAGCTAGAACCGTCCGCGTAGAACGTACTGGACTTACCTTCTAGTGAAAAACAGTAAAACTCATTGGCCAAATTCCCCACCAGATCTCCTGTCGGGCTGCACCGGCGCACGTAATAAAGCCTCTTGATGAAGTCTGCAACCACGGCATTGATTATGCTGCCGTATAGAGCGGAGTCTTTTGGATGCATCATGCGCTTGTTCAACAAGGTCCTCAGCTTGTACCAACTCTCCCCCTCCCTGGAAAGGCAAAGATTATCCCATTAAAATGAAAAACAGAAGAAATGCACAGGGACTATTTCATAAATACTTATCTGGCCTATGATTCGGGTATAGTCAAGTCCTGGGGCGTACCACCAAATTCTGGGCCCGCATACATATCAATTAGTTGTTTTTTTTAAAGTTTTTTTTTACTTTTAAGTGCCAACAAATTCAATATAAAGTGGCCATAATATGAATTTCAAATATCATATAATCTGTCATTCATTTAAATATGATCACACATAGGTCAAGTTGTCCTTTACTTCAGAGTGTAAAGTCGATATTAGCTGATACACATAGGATTATCCATTAGAACAGTGGTCCCAAACCACCGATTGGTACCGGGCCGCACAAGAAATAAAATTTTTTTTTAATTTTTATTATTTTTTTTTATTTTTTATTAAATCAACATAAAAAAACACAATATATACATTATATATCAATATAGATCAATACAGTCTGCAGGGATACAGTCCGTAAGCACACATGATTGTATTTATTTATGGGGGGGAAAAATAAATAAATAAATACATTTTCAAGCGTTGACCGGTCCGCAGCTACAAAAAGGTTGGGGACCACTGCATTAGAGCACAAGTGTCAAACTCAAGGCCCGGGGGCCAGATCTGGCCCGCGACATCATTTTATCTGGCCCGCAAACACCTGGAAATGATATGTGTCAATAAAGTACTTAATATTTTCTCACTAAATGTAAAATTAATTTTTTTCATTTTGACAGAAAAAATATATGTACTGCTTAAAATTGCATACCTTTTTAAACTTCAATAGTATCCATTATTGCAACAAATATTACAGTATATTAGCATACTTTCCAAACATGTTTTTGTCTTGATAAAAACAAATACAAATACTAAACTACCCATCAAATTAAGGAAAATGACAATACATTTTACGTTGTTCTTTACAGCATATTACTTTATATTGAAAAAAACCTACCATTTTTTTGCGTAAAAATTTTGTTGATTGAACTGCCAGTTTTTGACTGTAAAATCTACGGTTGTTGTTCTTAACGGTGTATTACTGTAACTGGCAAGACGGTACATTTGTTTTTACGGTAGAAGAACTGGCAGCTAATGTTCTAAAAAAACAATGGAAATTTAACACAAAAATTCTGGCAACAAGCTGCCAGCTTTTTCCGTATCCCTCCCCCCATGTTTTTACATTTACCTTAAAATATTGTAAAAAGTAAAAAAAAAAAAAGCCCACTACATTTTACAGTAAAATGTTGTAAATGTAAAGTTTTTACAGTCTACTTAAAATTATGTATATAATTAATAATGCAATCCAGAGGCAAATTCCTACATTATTCTGATGGCAGCCATAACTGCCATGTGGCCCTCAATGAAAACCAGTTTGACATCCCTGCATTAGAGTATCTCATGTGGGTCCCCCTGTCTTTAAAAATGTTGTTTCTAATTTTAATCGAGGGTCTTTGAACGCACCACAGCTTTGTCCAATGACATCCAAAAGTGATACACGTACACAACTTTCTCCTATACTTTACCGGGGATGGGTACCGTTCACGTTTGAATCAATATAGTACAGATTTCCGGTCCTTTTGTGTGTGTTAGTAAAACATTAATTGTTTTTGGTAAGAAATTCTCTTTTTTTGCATTATTTAAAAATGAGCCGATTATAACAACTACTGTCTCGTTGTTATATCTTGTTTCATTTTCTCATTTCTGAGTCTCATTTGCAGGTGTGGCTCGAAATTGCAATTGCAAGTCCAAGACATTAGATGGCAATAGTGTATAGTTAATGGTGTGTTGGTCAGCTCAGGCTTTGCTGTCTGTTGCGCCCTACAAAGTGTCAATACTGTAAGTACACACTACCTGTTTGATTGCAACATACATTTTAGTTGTAGTTTTTATAAAAAAAATTTGGAGGTGTTAAAACCGTCATGTAAAATCGCTAATGCTAATCAATAGCATGTCAATAGCAAAGCCAATGTATACTAGCATCAAGCTAGCATATTTTCGGAAAAGTGGAGCCTCACTTTACTTACGTTGGAACGTTTTTTGGAGTCAACTACTTTGTTGGCACTGAAAATTGCGACATTACCTCCATGTGACAAATCAATTTATTATATTTATACCTTTTTTCTACAACCTCATCCTTGTTCCAAAATGTTGGTGCTGTGCGTGAACGCTTTAAAGGTGAGCTTTGACGACCTTGTGACGTCTGTATTGAGTCAAGTGTTCCGTTCTCAAGGTGGAATTAACTATTTGGTATTTTTGATAGAGGGTGTCGGTAGTCTTGATTTGTTTCAAGCAACCTTATTATTGAAATTTCACGGCTAAATATATTATATGTTAACATTTACGAAGCCGTTTTTTTTTTAATAACTTATATGTTTAAATAATCTGATAGGCCTTTGCTCATGTAACTTTTACAAGCCCTTGCTTGGACACACACAAAGAATCACAACGCAATGGAATGGAATAGAACAGTGGTTCTCAAATTGTAGTAAGGTACGTGTGCCCAATATAGTAGTATGCCAAAGAACCACTTAATTAAACTTAATATTAAATATTCAAACACAGTGTTACTGTTCAAACTGTGTGTCATGACACAGTGGCCAAAAATATTAAATATACTTGTTAAACAAAACCTGTGCCTTGGTTTAAATGAATAATTGTTAGTAAAACATTAATTGTCCTTGTGACGACCTTGTGACGTCTGTATTGAGTCAAATGTTCCGTTCTCAAGGTGGAATTAACTATTTGGTATTTTTGATAGAGGGTGTCGGTAGTCTTGATTTGTTTCAAGCAACCTTATTATTGAAATTTCACGGCTAAATATATTATATGCTAACATTTACGAAGCCGTTTTTTTTTTAATAACTTACATGTTTAAATAATCTGATAGGTCTTTGCTCATGTAACTTTTACAAGCCCTTGCTTGGACACACACAAAGAATCACAACGCAATGGAATGGAACAGAACAGTGGTTCTCAAATTGTAGTAAGGTACGTGTGCCCAATATAGTAGTATGCCAAAGAACCACTTAATTAAACTTAATATTAAATATTCAAACACAGTGTTACTGTTCAAACTGTGTGTCATGACACAGTGGCCAAAAATATTAAATATACTTGTTAAACAAAACCTGTGCCTTGGTTTAAATGAATAATTGTTAGTAAAACATTAATTGTTTTTGGTAAGAAAATCTATTTTTTTCCATTATTTAAAAATGAGCCGATTATAACAACTACTGTCCCATTGTTATGTCTTGTTTCATTGTCTCATTTCTGAGTCTCATTTGCAGGTATGACACGAAATTGCAATTGCAGGTGCAAGTCCAAGACATTAGATGGCAGTAGTGTATAGTTTATGGTGTGTTGGTCAGCTCAGGCTTTGCTGTCTGTTGCGCCCTACAAAGTGTCAATACTGTAAGTACGCACTAGCTGTTGGTTTTAATGAATAATTAGGCTACTGTATTTTAATGTTGGTCATTATGGTGGTACTTGGAGAGCCAAGTGTTTTCTGAGGTGGTACTTGGTGGAAAAGGTTTAAGCACCACTGGGAAAAAATATGTTGACACGCAACAGTCTTACTCTGTGAACGGTCCATAGCCGAATCCTTTCATGTCCCGATAGTCTTTCCAAAAAGACATGTCTCCTCGCCGAGGAAACTTCTCCTCATTCCTCAGGAGTTCCTCCAGCAGTTTTGGTGTGTTCAGGGCCACGGTCTTTAGTCCATCTCTGTATATGGGCCCGTAAAGTCGCTTTTCATACAGCTGATGACAGGACAAAGGCAATGAAAGACATGGGTGTCGATGCATGAGGACAAAGGTCACAATTTTAACTGCTTGTCAATAGAGTATTGTACCAAAACTTTTTTTTTTTACATAACATAAGACACCAATAAAATAAAATAGGGAGAGTACAGTAAGATGAGCCATTTGTTTTTACTTGTCAGTCCCTACAAGAATTCAATGTTTTTTGGGTGATTGTTGTGGTTTAAAATGCCTGATTTTGTGGCAGCTTTTTCGTAATGTTTCGATTAATTTTCTAAATTTAGATTTTCTTCTCTACAATGGCCGTCAAGGACAAACGCCAGAAATGGCCAAACCACACCCATGCTACAAACTACTATAGCTTCTACAATATTGTTTAAAAAAACCTGCCGCCATTGTTTGGGCTTACTTCATGGTATCATGTAAAATATGGAGGCCTAATGAGACAAAGATAAATAAATAAAGAGATATTTTAATAATTATTTAAACGTCTCACCAATAAATGAAACCATTATGTTATGGAGAAAAAAAAAATCAAGAATTCATTAAATCCTAAAATAATGAAACCATGAACAAATTAAATCAATAAATAATTAAATCATGAAATATTTCAATCAGTGGTCCCCAAACTACAGCCTGTGGCTGGATCTGGCCCGCCAGCATCCAAAATCCGGCCCGCGGGAAGTCCCATGTTTAAAAAAAATTTTTTTATTTTATTTTATTTTTTAAATTATTTTTAAAAGAAAATCTGTCCTGTCTAATCCATTTTCTACCGCTAGTTACTCTCGGTGTCTCCTAGCCGCTAAGGCAAATCATGTGGTCTAAAAATGCATTTTTCCATCGATAATGTGACATCAAGTGCGCACTCTTTCAGTCAATTAGTGCGCGAGGAATATATATATATATATATATATATATATATATATATATATATATATATATATATATATATATATATATATATATATATATATATATATATATACCACAATGGAGACCCCGCACTGTTGAACAACTTAAGCTGTACATCAAGCAAGAATGGGAAATAATTCCACCTGAAAAGCTTCAAAAATTGGTCTCCTCAGTTCCCAAACGTTTACTGAGTGTTGTTAAAAGGAAAGGCCATGTTACACAGTGGTAAAAATGCCCATGTGCCAACTTTTTTGCAATGTGTTGCTGCCATTAAATTCTAAGTTAATGATTATTTGCAGCAACAACAAAAGTTTATGAATTTGAAAATTAAATATCTTGTTTTGGCAGTCTATTCAATTGAATATAAGTTGAAAAGGAGTTGGGACTTTAGCTTTATAATATGACCCCTTTAATGCGTCTTATGGTGCGCCTTATGGTATGAAAAATTTGGTAAGCACTTTATTATTACGGCGAGAGAGAAACCCTTCTGGAATTTAGGGTTCAACGTACATGACAAGAGCTCTTTATGTTTGCCTAGAAACAATAGGTGGGTCAGACTCAGTTTACTCACTGGTTCTATACTCACCTTATCCATTACTGAGAGGCAAACTAATCCCTTTCCACTGTACTTTTTTTAAACTCTGTGTTAATATGGGAACAAAGTTATGCATTCCTACACCTTGGTCAAAACATAAAGTACATTACATAACCCCGTACTTGGTCCAAACATGCATTGCATAACCCCAGGTGTAGAGTTTCTCAGCATCTTAAATGAGTGAAAAACGTGTCAACCATAAACCAGACTGAACAAAGTACCTGGAGCTCATGCAGGCGGCTGTAGAAACCCTGGACCACCATTCTATAGAGCAGCTCCAAGAGGCTGACATGTGGGAGATCCCTCACGGTCCGAGGCTTGTCCGACTCCTGCGAGGCTGCAAGGGAACCCGGAGTGGAGGAGGCGCTCCTCGACCACCTCAGGAAGACTTGAGGAACAGTGACTGGGCTCCTTGGCATCACCCTCTGTAACAGCCATGCAGCAGCCATGACGGGTAAAAAATAGAATACGCTGAAGAGTTTGTGTTACACCCAAGAGCTGAGAAGGGAGGGGTTGGTCCTCACAGAATGTTTAACCCTTCTCGGCCAGATGTAATGGATCTACTTTGAGGAACTTCTACACTTCCTGTTCATCTCACATTTGTCATGTCCTGCAAATAATCTCAGATTGAAAGAATCTAACAATTTGCAAAAATGTTTTTTTCCATCACCTTACACAAGGTGTGGGGAAAATATATCCATATGGGAATATGTCACGATTACCACCATCGAAAGGAGCTAGATCAGGTGGTTCGGGCATCTGGTCAATATGCACTCTGAACGCCTCCCTGGGGAGGTGTTTAGGGGGCCTCTAACCGGTAGGAGACCACGGGGGAAGACCCAGGACACGGTGGAGAGACTGTGTCCCCTTGCTGGCCTGGGAACACTTCGGGATCCCCCGGAAGGAGCTGGACAAAGTAGCTGGGGAGAGGAAAGTCTGAGCTTCTCTGCTTAGGCTGCTGCCCCCGGAAGAAGATGGATGGACGGATGAATAAGCATGGATAGTGAATATTAGGCTTGCACAAGCTTTAAAAGTCACATTATGGGCTGATTGTAACTCAATGATGACTTCTGCACCTCCACTCTGCAAAGTGTCGTTGTACTGTGTGGAGGTTGCCCTCTAGTGGGTTCCTCGGACCACCACACACTGCCACGAAAGCCCGAATCAGGGTTACAACACTGTTTTATTCTCATAGAATAGTGCAACTATTCTGATTTTCAGCAAAATGTTTGTCTGCGTCTGTGTCTCTCTCTCTCTTTCTCTCTGGCTCCCACTCCAACAACGTGGCTCATCCCGGCTGCTGCTAATAAATAATAACAAGGCCCACCTGGGCCATCTACTCACCTGTCGCTGTCTTCGAGGCCGGTCCTGGCACACCCCGTTCCGCGGCAGGCCCGCAGGCCACGTTCCCCTCCACATACTGCTACCTCACTGTATAAAGTTAGTGCTAAGCAAGCAGTACACGTCGGCAGTTAAGAATTAGTAGTCGTTATTTTTTACATTACTTTCTGTCCAATTGCAGTACAGTAAATACATCATTTGAATCACATTGCTCTTTGGACAAGCGGTAGAAAATGGATGGATGTTCTTTGACTTAGTTTGTCCAGTAATTAATAAGTACAGACCTAACTGCTTGGCATCTCTGCCTGTCGCACCTCCTCCAGTGCACTTCGAGGTCAGCTGCAGGGTCGTCAGCTGGTGCCACCGTTCACTGATGTTTCGCCCCCAAGCCAGGACACCTCGCGGTGGGGGGGCAGTGGCTAAGCGGGGACGTCTCCCCGCGCCACTCCCTGCAACTGACCTCAATGGGGTGTTGAGCCCCAAGTGTTGTCCCTCCTTCTTAGCCACATCCAGAAACTTGCCTTCTCTGCCTCCTCTGCCAACTCCTTAATGGCCCTCCTCAGGCTGTAACCGGTCATTCCCGCCGCGCGCAGGAGCCGGGTCGCAGAACCTCCTACGAAGCCCCTGCATCCGATCTCCACGGGGTGAATGGACGCAGACCAGCCTCCCCCCTTGCAGTCCTCTGCCAGGTCGCTGTACTTTGACCGTTTGAACTCGTGTGCTACTGGTATTCCCTCCTCCCATGGCACGGTTAGTTCAATGATGAGGACTTTTTTAGCAGCTGAGGACCACATCACAACATCTGGTCTTAGCGTTGTCTGTATTACCTCAGTTGGGAAGACTAGCAGCTTGTCCAGGTCAACGCGCATCTCCCAGCCCTTACCAGGGGTAAGCAGAAGTGATGATCTTCCCGCCTCTGTCTTCTGTCCTACCTCTCCTGGTTTGATGAAATTGATGTTTGGCCGATGGCGATCTGTGGCGTTGTTTGCCCCGACTCTGCATCTCTCCAACAGCTCTGCTAACTTCCTCAGCACCTGATTGTGTCGCCACCGGAAGCGTCCCTGCGTCAGCGCGACGTTGCAACCTGAAAGGATATGTTTGAGTCCTGCATTGTCTTTGCTGCACAGGGAGCACTTGCCCTCGCTTCCGAACCATTGGGCGAGGTTTCGAGGGCATGGCAGGGTGTCATACGCTGCCCTCACGAGGAAGCTAAGCCGAGATTGAGGAGTTCGCCAGATGTCGGCCCAGGTTATGACTCTTTTGATGGTATCCTCCCAGCGAGTCCATGCCCCCTGTTTTCCCTGGGATACGGCCTTGATCCAATACTGGTCTTGCGCCACTTGTGTGACCTCTTCCACCACCATGGCCTTCCTCTGCTGTCTCGTGGCTTTGGACCAGAACTGGACTGGTTGCCCCCATCCCAGTCCTGCCCGGCTGTCTTGGACTCTTCCCAGAATCTCCTTGTACTTCAGCCTTGAGACAGCTTGGTCCACTTCCACCTGAGCCTTCCACTTTCGTCCAGTGCGGACAGTCACCGCTGCACTCTTCACAGCTTCGTCTCTTGATTCCCTCAACTCCAGTACAAGGCGAGTCTTCTCCTGCCTGTAACCCAGATTGATTGACTTCAGAGGAAGTTGCAGAATGTTCTTGCCGAAAAGACCTGTGTCCGAGAAACAGCGGGGGAGGCCCAGCCACTTCCTGATATAACCGTTGGCGATGCTGTCCATCTTGCTGGCCTGAGAAGATGGAATTTCGGCTACTTTCAGCGGCCACATTACGCGGTGGAAAAGTGTGAAGTGGTAACACCAAACCTTCAGCTTCCCAGGAAGTTGGCTGCCGTCGATCCTTACGAGCCCCTCTTTTAGTTGTTTCTGGACCACCCTCCCCATCTGCCTGTCCGAAAGCTCTGCTGTGTACTCCCTCCCGAGGCTTCGGATGGGCTGCTCTGCCAGGAGTGGAATCTTCTCACCTCCTGCTGTGAAGACTGTCCTGTCATCTCTCACACCCTTCCTGATGGACAGGCTCCTGGACTTAGCAGGCTTTATCTTCATCCTCGCCCAGACGGTCAGTTCGTCGAAACGCTTGAGGAGTCGTGCTGTGCATGGGGCGGTCTGTAGGATGCTTGTCACATCATCCATGAAACCTCTCAGAGCGGGGAGTCTTCCTCCTGACGGTGTTTTCAGGCCTCTGACCATTTGCCTTGCTCCAATGAGTAACACTTCAAATGCAGCCACAAAGAGGATTGGTGATATGGAGCAGCCCATGGCAATTCCCACTTCCAACCGCTGCCATCCTGTCATGTAGTCATCTACTGAGAAGCACATGTGTAGGTTGTTGAAATACTTGGCTATGATGTTACTGACACACACAGGAACGTGGAAGAAATTCAGGGCAAACTCAACCAGCTTGTGTGGTACTGAGCCATAGGCATTTAAATTGTTAGTCTAGTATGTACTTATATAAAACTTGTATTTAAAGATGCATTTTATACTTATCAGTGAACTATGTAGAATATTGCAATACTGTATTGTGACTCAAGTATTGGAAGTCACTGCCAATGCACAGCCCTATATTAAACTAATGGTCAAAAGGATTTTATTACAGTATTTACATTAAATACATGGTATTTCACTTTAAACGTGTTTCACAAGTGGATGGAGAAATGTTTTATTATGTTACTATAAACCACTTGTCAACAAGGGGATATCTCATAGTTAATTTGAAGCTAATTCTAGTTTACAATATTACAATACCTGTATTGTAATATTGTAATTGTAATATTACAATATAATATAATAATATATATATATATATATAATATATATATATATATATATATATATATAATAATATAATATTGTATTGTATTACAATACAATACCTATGTCAAGGGCCATGATTAAGAATTCCTCTTTAAAGCGGGAAGTTTTGCACGATGGTAGATTCAACTGATATAAATTATGAACAAAAAATTAATACATTTAAACTTTAAAAGAAGATCCCCTTCTTAATAAGAAGTCTAGTCTTTGGTAATGGCCCACCTCAATGGGCAAATACATATGTTTTTAAATAAATGTGCAACAGTGTTGTTCATTTCACTCTTTTTTTTAAAAAGGTTCTATTCAATGACAAAAATATCCAGTCCTGTCATTCTTGTATTTTGGCAACGTTGCTTATCGATCCCTCAGGGTCCATTTTGTGCAACAGAAAGTGCCCTTGCACCTGAGCGGCGCTGATGGTCGTGTGGGCAGACAGCGCACACTTTGCAAAACGCTCTGCCTCAGAGGCGGGCTCGTCCGGATAGAAGCGTCTGAACATCTGCGTTAGCTGCCAGTGCGTACAATGTCCGATGTATTGCTTCAGATCGACGCGGCCGGGTCGGATCAGAGCCGAATCTAACCTGCAGATGCACACAGGACAAGCACAAAAACTGCCCTCAATGAAAAGACGTCAACAATATAAGTTTTAGATGCATTGAGAATGGTTAAGAATTTCATTAAGGCAGTGCAATATTTTCACATCTGCCAAAAAACTTTAAAAGGTCTTATTGGCAGGTTACATACCTAAAGTAATCTGTAAGTAGTTCATGGTCTTACGTTTTAAATCCTGCGGCTTATAAAACGGTGCTAATTTATGCATTTTTCTCTGCTATTGGCCATAATGATTTGTATTGGACAAATAGATTTTATATTACACCGACAGGCATTGAAAAGGTATGTTATTGAAGGTGCTATGGCGCCATCTTTTGGACAAGTTCCTTCACTGCAGGTGCTGTACTGTACTTCCTGTTTCGTTCCTTAAACCCTAAGTATTCGTCCGTAGGTTTTCTACTCGTATGGATTCTTCATTCATCACTCCAAAGAACATTTCCAAGTTTTACAATACAACTAAAATCATTCTTATTTACTAAACCGTCCCACGTGTGATGTCTGTAGGAGTGTTTTTATGCATATTTGTACATGCCATCATGATGTAGTCAAGCGAATATACTAACACCTTTACGAGTGTATGTGTTACTATTATTAATTGACAAATGCATTATTTTTGTATTGTTTCAGTTTTGTAAAGTCACCCAAAACGTCACCGTGAACTTATTGAGTCTGTTTAGCCGATTAGAGAGCGAGCCTCCGCAGCCAGTGGGTCCACACTGCAAAAAGTCAGTGTTCAAAAACAAGAAAAAAAATACAAAAATTAGGGGTATTTTATTTGAACTAAGCAAAATTATCTGCCAATAGAACAAGAAAATGTGGCTTGTCAAGACTTTCCAAAACAAGTAAGATTAGCTAACCTCAATGAACCCAAAAATACCTTAAAATAAGTATATTCTCACTAATAACAACTGTACTACTATATGAGTATGTGTTTTCTATTGTTTCATTGAAAATAAAACAGCAAAGTCCATTTGGCTGTCATCTGTTTTAATTGAGACACAATTGTGTCAAAGTCATGATTTTTTTTTTCATGCTTGAAATAAGAAATTATTACTTTAAAAAAGTAGTTTTATACTTGTGAGTGTTGATGACACAGCTTTGCATCATATTCTAGTTTCAAGCATGTTTTGCTCAATGTAGGTCATCAAATCTCAGCAACAAGCTGTAATATCTTACTGAGATCATTTAGGACCAAAACACTTAAAATAAGTAAAACACTCTAACATAAAATCTGCTTAGTGAGAAGAATTATCTTATCAGACAGAAAATAAGCAAATATCACTTTTATTTGAGATATTTAATCTTACTTAGATTTCAGTTTTTGCAGTGCATGACGACGACTCCTGTTTCGTTTGATCAGCCGTTTACAAAATCTTCCGTACCGGTATATATCTGCGGGATATGGTCCGGTGCGGCTAATATACATACAAATAATTAGTTATTCAAAAATTTGGTGGGTGTGGCTTAAAGACAGGGGCCCTCTATAGCCCGTAAAGCTCCTACATGCCACTCGGAGCAATACAACTACTTATACAACTACAATCCATTTAACTTTGGAATATATCAAATGGTAATGTTATTTTTTGTAGAACTGCATGCAGGACTTACTTATAAATAAGCCAAAAAAAATTTTTTTTTTTAAATTGAGTATGGCTGCAAAATAAGGCACCATGGGGCCAAAAAAGTTGCGAGTGCCAAGTCTTTCATAAAGAAAATGAAAAACACAATTGAATTTAAGAAAGAACTATGATTTATAGGTGGAAAAGAGCAATTCTTATTAGCTCCATTCTTAGCTGACTTTTGCTAACGTTTATTTACGAGTTAGAATGCATAAAAAAAAGAAAAACAGATGTGTTCTTGTCTTACATTTAAGGATTGTGAATGACAGGCAAAATTCCCCCCAAAAATGCAGAGACCTTTTTAGCACGTATGCGAAGCCCAGGCTTAGTTGGAAAAATACAGACCAATAAAATTATAGACCGCATATATTGGGTTTGTATTCCATATAAATATTTTATATTTAAATACATGCTTATAAGAACTATCATCAGAACATTTGGTCATTGTTCAACTCAATAATAACACTTTTGTTGCCAAGTATGAGTTTATAAAACAATCAGTGAATTGTTATTCCTGGTTTGAATGATTAATATTTATTTTAATAATGATAATGTAATAATTAGTAGTTTTTAATTATATTATTTAATTATATTATGTAATTATTTTAATATTTATTCATTACACTTAATAGCCTATTTTCACTGATTCACCTTCCAAAGACTAATATTTGGCGCCCTCTGGTGGCATAGACTTACCTGTCAATGAAATTGGTGGTCATGAATACAATTCTGGCCTCAGAGGAAGCCACTCCATCCAGAGAGTTCAGCAGGCCACTGAAGGTCAGCCTACCCATTCCCTGGTAGGCCAACGGGTCTGTGAGGCACAAGCAAATGAGATTTAAAAGTCAAACTTGAAACGGAGGGTCAGTAGTAAAGAATCAAGGCGGTCGCAAAATGCGGACTCGTGCTTAACGCCTCGACGACGTACTTTCTGTGGGGAGAAGGTCTCTGCTGACGAAGGCGGCGTCGACGTCCTCCAACAGGATTATACTTTGCTGCGGTGCCACACTCAACAGATGGTTCAGACGGTCGTCGGAAAGTGAGCGGTCACTCAGACTCATCAAACAGATACTATAGCCCAGCTCGCCGGCCAGAGCCGTGCTGGAATACAAACAAATAAGAGAATATGAACATAGATGAAGATGGGTCGCGGAAAAGAAGTCAATTTGATCCAAAAGGATAGAAATGCTTAAATAATAGCACACGAACATAAAGCTGCTTTTTCCACATCCTGGTGGTCCATACAACAGGTATCCTCTTCTGTAGGGGATGCCTGTGGAAACAAGAGCAAATGACAGATTATGAAATAAATTAGGGCTGTAGATTATTTTAGTGATCATAGGTTAGTTTGTTCGATTAATTGAATAATCTGATAAAACACACTTCATAGCTCAATGCAGCCATCCATTTTCTACCGCTTGTCCCTTTTTGGGGTCGCGGGGGTTGCTGGAGCCTATCTCAGATGCATTCGAGCCGGAAAGCGGGGTACACCCTGGACAAGTCGCCACCTCATCGCAGGGCCAACACAGATAGACAGACAACATTCACACTCACATTCACACACTAGGGCCAATTTAGTGTTGCCAATCAACCTATCCCCAGGTGCTTGTCTTTGGAGGTGGGAGGAAGCCGGAGTACCCGGAGGGAACCCACGCAGTCACGGGGAGAACATGCAAACTAAGTCAATAGTGTTAAATGTCGAATCAGAAAGCAAAATCTATTGGATTTTGTTTTATTCATTTAGATTTTTCTCCCAAAGACCCCTTTGCCCAAGTACTTACTCCCCGATTTTCAAATACAATTATACATTTAACAATAGAAACATTTCGATCCGATACGGACACTTAATAGCGATATTTGGATGAATCCGTCCTCTTTTAATTAGCCGAGCCTTAATGGACTAACTGCACTGCAAAAACTGAAATCTAAGTAAGATTAAATATCTCAAATAAGGGTGATATTTGCTTATTTTCTGTCTGATAAGATAATTCTTCTCAATAAGCAGATTTTATGTTAGAGTCTTTAACTTGTTTTAAGGGTTTTGGTCCTAAATGATCTCAGTAAGATATTACAGCTTGTTGCTGAGATTTTATGACCTACACTACCGTTCAAAAGTTTGGGGTCACCCAAACAATTTTGTGGAATAGCCTTCATTTCTAAGAACAAGAATAGACTGTCGAGTTTCAGATGAAAGTTCTCTTTTTCTCGCCATTTTGAGCGTTTAATTGACCCCACAAATGTGATGCTCCAGAAACTCAATCTGCTCAAAGGAAGGTCAGTTTTGTAGCTTCTGTAACGAGATAAACTGTTTTCAGTTGTGTGAACATGATTGCACAAGGGTTTTCTAATCATCAATTAACCTTCTGAGCCAATGAGCAAACACATTGTACCATTAGAACACTGGAGTGATAGTTGCTGGAAATGGGCCTCTATACACCTATGTAGATATTGCACCAAAAACCAGACATTTGCAGCTAGAATAGTCATTTACCACATTAGCAATGTATAGAGTGTATTTCTTTAAAGTTAAGTCTTGTTTAAAGTTATCTTCATTGAAAAGTACAGTGCTTTTCCTTCAAAAATAAGGACATTTCAATGTGACCCCAAAGTTTTGAACGGTAGTGTATATTGAGTAAAACATGCTTGAAACTAGAATATCAAGTGTTGCAAAGCTGTGTCATCAACACTCACAAGTATAAAACTATTTTTTTAAAGTAATAATTTCTTACTTCAAGCATGAACAAAAAAAATCATGATGCCGAGCGCATATCATTATGTCAAGTTAATGGCACCAGCACTTACTTAATTTAAGAATATTTTTCAATATATTGAGCAAAAAGGTCTCCTTTTTTTTTCTACCAAGAAAAGTGCACTTGTTATGAGTGAGAACATACTTATTTTAAGGTATTTTTTATTGAAGTTAGCTAATTTTACTTGTTTTGGAAAGTCTTGACAAGCCGAATTTTCTTGTTCTATTGGCAGATAATTTTGCTTAGCTCAAATAAAATACCCCTAATTTTTGTATTTTTTTTTTCTTGTTTTTGAACACTGACTTTTTGCAGTGTGGACACTAGTTACCAAACTATTTTATACATACACAGAATAACTGATGAATAGATCCAAGTTGCACATGAACATCAAATATTAAAGTTAGCTCAAACTGCCATGACGTAACCAGATCCTAACCAACCAGGAACGAGCTGACTGACGAAGCCGGAAGTATGACAAACAAATAGGAACGCGCGAACACAGCCAAGCTGAAAATGAGTTGTATTTTAAGGAAAACCGATCAAATAACTCTTTTTCTGCTCGCCATTACCTTCATTTTTTTGTAATAAAACTATGTACCGTATTTTTCAAACTATAAATCACAGCTTTTTTCATAGTTTGGCCGGGGGGTGCGACTTATACTCAGGAGCGACTTATGTGTGAAATTATTAACACATTACCATAAAATATCAAATGATATTATTTAGCTCATTCACGTAAGAGACTAGACGTATAAGATTTCATGGGATTTAGCGATTAGGAGTGACAGATTGTTTGGTAAACGTATAGCATGTTCTATATGTTATAGTTATTTGAATGACTCTTACCATAATATGTTACGTTAACATACCAGGCACCTTCTCAGTTGGTTATTTATGCCTCATATAACGTACACTTATTCAGCCTGTTGTTCACTATTCTTTATTTATTTTAAATTGCCTTTCAAATGTCTATTCTTGGTGTTGGGTTTTATCAAATAAATTTCCCCAAAAAATGCGACTTATACTCCAGTGCGACTTATATATGTTTTTTTCCTTCTTTATTATGCATTTTTGGCCGGTGCGGCTTATACTCCGGAGCCTCTTATAGTCCGAAAAATACGGTACATAGAATAACTGATGAATAGATCTAAGTTGCACATGAACATCAAATATTAAGTTAAGCTCAAACTGCCATGACGTAACCAGATCCTAACCAACCAGGAACGAGCTGACTGACGAAGCCGGAAATATGACAAACAAATAGGAACGCGCGAACAGCGCCAAGCTGAAAATGAGTTGTATTTTAAGGAAAACAGATCAAATAACTATTTTTCTGCTCGCCATTTCCTTCATTTTTTTTCTAATAAAACTATGTAATTCATTTAATAAATAAATAAATAAATAATCCATCCATTCGTCTTCTTCCGCTTATTCAAAGTCGGGTCGCTGAGGCAGCAGCCTAAGCAGAGAAGCCCAGACTTCCCTGTTAATAAAATACAAATAATTCATTTTATTATTATTTTTCCAAGATAGCGCCGCTGTCGTGTCTGTGCTCTTGTGTTTCCCTCTTGTTGTCGTGTGTTGTTTGCCTTTAGGTTCGGGCCTCTTTGGGGCTGCGTAACAAGGAGTGGCACTTTCTAGGCCTGTGCAATGATTTTTGGTAATCTTTTGAATCTGCCTCGGGGAGCCATGTGCCAGCTCTCTGCTCTATGCCACACCGGAGTCCATGTGGAGAGACCGGAGGACATGCAGAGGAGGAGGCAAGGCTGTCGTCGGGATGGACGGACTTCACGCAGCATGTATAGAACACTTCGGTCTCCCTGGACGGATTCTCGATCACCTGCGCAGGACTGGACATTTAGCGAGAGCTAGTAGGCAGCCTAGGACGGAGTAGGCTCTCTTGGTTGCTGTGTCGGGTCTGTTCCTGTCTCTGGCGTGGAGCACCGCATAATCCACCGCGGTGCAAGCGGGTGTTGAGATGGTGTTTTTTGTTGTTTGTTTACGCATTGTGCAATCATATTTATAGCTTTCTTTTCTCTCGTTGCTTTATATTTGTTGCTGTATGTAGAAATAGCGCCTCTGAAGTGGCAGCTGGTTGCGTCTGCTTTGTGCAACTTTAATGTGTTTCATGTCCTTTGTGTTGTTTAATCTTTCCCTTTTGTTTTCATACAAGATGGCATCATGGATTACCCCCACGGCCATGTGCTGTATTGTAGTTGTTGCGTTTTTCGCAACTAAGTCCATTTAGCGAAACTGTATTTATTAAACAGTTATTAAGCAGTGGCACAAACATTCATGTCATTTCAAAACAGAAAGTGCAAGATTGTCAGAGACATTTTGAAACAAGCTATGAGTGCACTTTTGTGCATGATGTCACTAAGATGACATTTCAAAACAACACTAAATGAAAGTGCACTTTTTGTACAGAACGCCACTACAATAGTTAAAAACAAATAAAGAGCACTTTTGTGCATGATTTCACACAAGATATTTCAATAACTGTCAAATAAAAATGAGCTGCATAATAGGAAGTAAAATAGTATATGTCCTTCGCTGTGGCACAAACATTCATGTCATTTCAAAACAGAAAGTGCAAGATTGTCAGAGACATTTTGAAACAAGCTATGAGTGCACTTTTGTGCATGATGTCACTAAGATGACATTTCAAAACAACACTAAATGAAAGTGCACTTTTTGTACAGAACGCCACTACAATAGTTAAAAACAAATAAAGTGCACTTTTGTGCATGATTTCACACAAGATATTTCAATAACTGTCAAATAAAAATGAGCTGCATAATAGGAAATCAAATAGTGTATGTCCTTCGCTATGTGGTAGGTTCCTGAGGACGTTATCTCCTTCTGTTGTAGACTATTTTTTTCATACGGTGTTGATGTGGAAATGGTTGCTTCGGCATTTTGTTGGTGTGGCACCGGCCGCAGATGTTGACATGCGGAGTTTCAGGCACTCTTCATTCTAGTGGGTGACTTTTCAAATGATGCTACAATTTAGCAGTGCTGCTACTTTTTGTAGCAGCGCTTTTGCCGCATAATTGTTCTACATATTCCCGCTTGAAGCCAAACCACCGCCAGACGATGGACCCCGTGCTGTATTTCTTGGGAATTAATTCTTCCTTCATTTGTTACCAGATTCACACCTTCTCTCTCTCGTATTACCACTCGCAATGCACCGCTAGCATCACAGATAATGTAACCCATGTAGCTACTTCTCTGCTCGGGGAGGCCGTGTGACGTTGCACGCGTGACGTATGTAAGAAGGTGCGCTTGTTTTTTATGTCTCTGTGAGAAGGAGAGACAAGAAAGAGTGAGAAACGCATGTAGTGTAATGCCCTCAGCTAAAAGCAACTGCGTGTTGCTTTTAGCTGAGGGCAGCTAAGCTGATACTCGAATATCACGATATAGTCATTTTCTATATCGCACAGAGACAAACCCGTGATATATCGAGTATATCGATATATCGCCCAGCCCTAACCGCAACAACAATTTCCCCATTGTGAGATGAATAAATGTCTATCGAAGTCAATTCCCATGCTTGTGAATTTGGCCAAAAAATGTAATTCTGATTAATATTGAACCAACATATTATTATTTAGCAAATTGTTAAATAAAAATGTATTTGGATGTGTGAATTGAAACTGAGCATTATCTTTCGAAGTGTGATTTTGTATGTGTTGTGCAAATGGCCAATGTACACGCTCGTGGATAATGACGTTATGTTTAGAGCTGGGCTGCAACACAGGATCACTTACCGCGGTCTGTATACCACTTGGGGTTTCCGATGAACTCCTTCACGTCGTCTACAAGTCTTTCAGCCACACCCGCCTCTAGCACCACCGAGCTGAGGGGTCGGCGTCGCCGTGGAAACCCAAAGGGCCTCCACTCCGCTCCCATGGCCGTGTACATCACCGTGCGTCCTTCCTCCTGCTTCAGTGCTAATTCTCTGGCTGAAAAACATGACGGAAAGATCACATGAAAATGCGTAAGCGAGTGAAAGGGGAACTGCACTTTTTGGGAATTTTGTCTATGACACTTGTGTTTTTCTTATTTTGTGCATTCTAAATAGTAAATAAACGCTAACAATGGAGCCAATGAGAGTCGCTCTATTTCGCCCATAAAGCGCTCTAAAAAAAATCCAAAAGAATCCATTATTGTTTTATATACACACTGAAAGTATCTATGTACCATAATGTAGTAACAGTTACATTCATAATAACAGGTAATATTTACGTACATTGCTCATTTCAAGCGCACAGCGGCGCATTCATTTTACAGACGCATCACAGCGTTTGATTTTCCCTGAAACAACAACAACACTACTAATCATTGCAGACTTCATGAGGGAGAACAAAGACTACTTTGGGACAAATGATGATCCAGGACTAGAGATGTCCGATAATGGCTTTTTTGCCGATATCCGATATTCCGATATCGTCCAACTCTTAATTACCGATTCCGATATCAACCGATACCGATATATACAGTCGTGGAATTAACACATTATTATGCCTAATTTTGTTGTGATGCCCCGCTGGATGCATTAAACAATGTAACAAGGTTTTCCAAAATAAATCAACTCAAGTTATGGAAAAAAATGCCAACATGGCACTGCCATATTTATTATTGAAGTCACAAAGTGCATTATATTTTTTAACATGCCTCAAAACAGCAGCTTGGAATTTGGGACATGCGCTCTTTGAG
>NC_084741.1:519173-579173 GCF_033978785.1 Entelurus aequoreus | reverse complement strand
TTTTTCGGTTGACTTTTGTATCCATAAATTTTGTAGACTTTTTGTCTTTTTTATCATAAAAATGACACTCACATGCATCAGTGAGCGTCATCAACCCACTGCCACAAATAGATTGCAGTTCTGTGGGAAACTCGGCGCATCTTGTTGAATATTTAAAACATATATATATATATATATATATATATATATATATATATATATATATATTTATATATATAAATTTTGCCAGTTAGTTTGTTAGTTTTAGTCCTAATATGCGGATGCAAAGCATGATGGGTAATGCAGTTCTCCTCAGTCCATCTTAGATGAGCTCAGGCCCAGCGAAGCCCGCGGCGTTTCTGGGTGTTGTTGATAAATGGCTGTGGCTTGGCATAGTACAGTTTTAACTTGCACTTACAGATGTAGCAACCAACTGTAGTTACTGAAGTGATATGAAAAGCACGTATCGCTCTTCTCACCGAGGAGCGGGTGCTACTGTGCACCCCTCCCCCCCCCCCCCCCCCCATTTAAAAACACTATAAGAAGTGACATTTGTATTTCTTTTTTTGTTGTTGACATTTGTAGTCATACATTTTGTAGACTTTTTGTCTTTTTTATCATAAAAATGACACTCACATCAGTCAGCGTCATCAACCCACTGCCACAAATAGATTGCAGTTCTGTGGGAAACTTGAATATTTAAAACATGTATATATATATATATATATATATATATATATATATATATATATATACAAACCATTTTTTTGCCAGTTAGTTTGTTAGTTTTAGTCCTAATATGCGGATGCAAAGCATGATGGGTAATGAAGTTCTCCTCAGTCCATCCTGGATGAGCTCGGGCCCATCTTGTTCAAGACTAAAAACATATATGAATATATATACTATGTATAGACATTTTTTTTTTGCAAGTTAGTTTGTTCATTTTAGTCCTATTATGCGGATGCAAAGCATGATGGGTAATGTAGTTCTCCTCAGTCCAGATGTAACGGATTGGAGTTTGGTCTGCATCAAGCTGTAGAGTTATTAATAAAAATCTATCCTACGACTTCTATGGCTCCCTCTACAGGACTTTAGTATAATGCGTCCATTCTGGGGACTTTAGTCACCTCTGACCCCGACCCTCCCAGACCCGCACAGGCCACTCACTTGGGTAGCGGAAGTAGAAGTCGTTTTCGTAGTCGGAGTGGTTCTTGCTGTGCCATTTCTTGGCGTCCGTCTCGTAGTCGTACTCCACCAGCACCCCGAAGAGGATGATGAGGATGATCTCCAGGATGAAGCACACGACGGGCAGCTTCAGCCGCATGTTGGTGGACGCTTCCGTCATGGCCGCTGCCCTTCTGTTGCCGCCAGGGGCTCAGTGAGGCTGGATGGGCAGGATGAAGGACTTGGCCGAGAAACGCCGACCCGCCGGGACAAAATCTGGGGTGCAGAGGCGGACAAGAATGTATGAGAGAGAGAGTGTGTGTGTGTGTGTGTGTGTATGTGTGTGTGTGTGTGTGTGAGCGTGGAAGGACTGAGACAACTGAGCCTTTTTGCTCCGCAGGTCACACCTACTGAACACACCTTCTTGTGCACCTTTGGGTCCGCCCCCGCCTTACCTGTACCTTTCCAGGTACAGTTCATCATACTGGGAACGACTATTGGCGTGCTACGCAGTGATGGGCAAGCTACATATATACATATATATATATATACATATATATATATATATATATATATACATATATATATATATATATATATATATATATATATATATATATATACATATATATATATATATATATATATATATATATATATATATATATATATATATATATATATATATATATATATATATATATATATATATATATATTGTGGAGCATCACAATACCTCCGAACAGGTGAGACTGGGCAGAGGGCCAGCCATCACAGTGAAAGCATGCACCAGGAGGTCAAACTACGCCACTCTTTAGGTGTGGTCATTGAAGGCAAGTACATCCCTAATTTTATCCTCAATCAGGCTGAGGTGTGGCCACCTGCCCCAAGGCAGCTGTGGCAGGTTGGCAATCACTGTGTTGGAGTTAAATAGCACCTCGGTGTTTGACTCATGGTGTGGCTGGCTCCCTGCTGGGAAAGGTCTGCTTCCATCGGGCGGCAATTTAGGAGACATGAAAAAGACTTGGAAAAAGTGATAATTTGTTTGTTTCAATGGAAGCCCCAATCGGGAAGAACTTTAAGTTAACCTTTATTCAGAAAAACTGACTGAATAAAACAACGCTGCGGCGTTTGAACTTTAAACAAAACTGTCTCTGGGAGGTTGGTTTGTGACCGCACATCACAAATTGGTGGAGAATGCGGGCATAGAAGACCCTCCCCAACCACAGTATGGAGCAAGCAGTAATGGCGCTTTTGCAAAGCCAGGCGGAGTTGCAGAATGCGATGAAGGAACTGCTCAAGAGGGTCGACAAAGACAAAGCAGTGGTTCGAGCCCCGGGGGGAGTCCTCACCAAACAAGGCCCAGAGGACGACGTTGAAGCCTATTTGGAGCTCTTTGAGCGCACTGCTACAAGGGAGCGATGGCCACCCGGTGAGTGGGCAGGAATAATTGCCCCGTTCCTCATTGGGGAGGCCCAGCACGCCTGCCGTGACCTGCCAGCAGAGGACGCACGAGACTACCCCAAGCTCAAGGCCGCCATATTAGCAAGCCATGGGTACAGCCTACCAGCTAGGGCTCAGCGATACCACGCCTGGGCCTACTGTGCCAGCCATCCGCCCAGGGCCCAGCTCGCAGAGCTGCTACGTCTTACCAAGGGCTGGCTGATGAGTGGCGGGGAGACACCCTGGATCCAAAGATTGGTGATTGATCGGTGTATTCGAGCTTTGCCGCCCGATGCTAGAAAGTATGCTGCGCAGGTGAGCCCCACCTCCCTGGATTCTCTGGTAGCTCTGTTGGAGAACTACCAAGTTAGCAACGAGATGCTCCGAACCACCAGAGCTGAGCCAAGCCGCCCCACCCCTGCTGAAAGGATGGGTCGTGAGCGCCGGCGATCTCCGCCCCATACTCCTCCACGTAATTCCCCAAGGGATAGTAACCCACCGGAAAGGTGGGCCCGGCCCCCCAGAAGGTGCTATGTCTGCGGGCGAGAAGGCTACATCTCCTGGGCCTGTCCGGAGCGGGACCGAGACGTCTCAATGCCGTCTGCCGCCAGCTCGGGTGCCCACCGACCTTGCTTGCACACCGGGGACACCGGCCGACCCCATGCCTCCCTGCCGGTGCGGGTGGGAGGTACCGACGCCCATGCCCTGATTGATTCTGGCAGCGTCGTCACCTTGGTGAGGGCTGACTACGCTGGTCCTGTCGGCTCAGACACCGTCCCGGTCACCTGCGTCCATGGTGATGTCCGCCATTATCCGGTCAGTCATATCCGGGTCCAGACCCCCCGTGGAGACGCCGTTGTGGCTGCTGGGGTGGTCCCCAACCTACCTGTCCCTCTGCTGATAGGCACGGATTGTGTCCTCTTCCAGCGGTATTGGAACCCAGGCCGCCGCCGCCCACATCTTCCCCGACAAACAAGACGCCGGGACCGGCGCCCCGCAGCCTCGACCCCGCGGACCGCATTCCCCACCTTCCGAGCACCTAGAGGAACCTCACCAGGAAGTGGAGCATCTGAGAGAGACGCCAGTGAGGGAGAGACCCCTCCAGCCAGTGAAGACCCCTTCTCTGAGTTCCCGCTCATGCCGGTCGAGGGGAATCCACCTCAAGGCGAGTACGCCACAGCCCAATGGGCTGACCCGAACCTGGAAATGGCCCGCCAAAGCATCGCCACCATAGAGGGTCAACTGGTCGCTGGGGTGAGTGGGGTGTCTTATCCTCATTTTTTGGTAAAAGCGGGTCTGTTGTACCGAAGTGAAAAAACTAAGGGGAGGGAAGTTGTCGAACAACTATTAGTGCCGAAAAGTTTTGTCACCCGGGTGTTGTACCTCGCTCACTCCCACCAATTAGGGGCTCATCTGGGAGCCCAGAAGACTTACGACCGAGTGGTTGCACGTTTTTATTGGCCTGGGGTGAAACGAGCCGTCGAGGACTTTTGTCGCACATGTCCGGAATGTCAAAAAGCGGCACCGCGGCCCTTTCTCCGGAATCCCCTCATACCCCTTCCTATTATTGAGACGCCATTTTCACGGATAGCTATGGACATTGTGGGGCCGTTGCCAAAATCGTCTCGTGGACACCGCTATATACTTGTCATTGTCGATTATGCAACCCGATACCCCGAGGCCATTCCCTTGCGTGTTGCTACAGCCAAGAATGTTGCCCATGAACTACTCATGCTTTTTAGCCGGGTTGGAATAGCAGACGAGGTTTTGACGGACCAGGGTACCTGTTTTATGGCCCGTGTAATGACAGCGTTGTATAAATGGCTTAAGATAAAACAGATAAGAACCTCCGTCTATCACCCACAAACTAACGGACTAGTGGAACGCTTTAATTCAACCTTGAAGACAATGTTAAGGAAACTGGTTGAAATTGACGGGAAAGACTGGGACCAATTAATTCCTTATGTACTGTTTGCTATTCGTGAAGTGCCACAAGCCTCTACAGGTTTTTCCCCTTTTGAGCTGCTCTACGGGCGGAATCCACGGGGTCTGCTGGACCTCGCCAAGCAAGCCTGGGAAAGTCAGCCCTCCCCCCACCGGAACGTTATAGACCACGTGGAACACCTACAGGAGAGAGCCAGAAGGGTATGGCCACTGGTCCGGAACCATATGGAAAAGGCTCAAGCGGCCCAGGCACGAACATACAACAAGGGCGCCCGTCTCCGTGAGTTTAAGGTGGGTGACCTTGTCTTAGTATTGGTCCCGACGGCAGAGTGCAAATTCTTGGCTAAATGGCACGGCCCGTACGAGATCACTGAGCGAGTGGGGGCCGTCAACTACCGTGTGCAGCAACCCGGCCGGAGGAAAGGTTTGCAGCTGTATCATGTAAATGTATTGAAAAGATGGCACACTGCTGCACCTTTGCCTAGCCCTGCCCTTCTAACGGACCTCTCTTCCCAGAAACCCGCCGTCAATGTAGGCGTAGACCTTGGCCCAACACAAGTCCAAGATGTCCAAGAGCTCTTGGGCCGCTACCGGGACATTTTTGCAGAGATGCCCGGGCGCACCCATGTCATAGAACATGACATAGAGACCCCGCCTGGGAAGGTGATCAGGCAACGACCATACAGGGTCCCAGAAGCGCGGAGGGAAGCGATAAAAGAAGAGGTAAAAAAGATGCTTGACCAAGGCGTCATTGAAGAGTCCTACAGCCCTTGGTCCAGTCCAATTGTCATCGTCCCTAAACCAGATGGCTCCTTGAGGTTTTGCAACGACTTCCGAAAACTAAACGAAATCTCCACCTTCGATGCATATCCCATGCCTAGAGCCGATGAGCTGATTGACCGCCTTGGACCTGCCCGCTTTGTCAGCACCATGGACTTGACAAAAGGTTATTGGCAGGTACCCCTGACCCAGAGAGCCAAACCCAAGACGGCCTTCTCAACTCCAGATGGCTTGTTCCAGTACACTGTCCTCCCCTTCGGCATCCACGGGGCCCCTGCGACCTTCCAGCGCATGATGGACCGAATCCTCCGTCCTCACCAAGCCTATGCCGCCGCCTACCTTGATGACATCGTGGTCCACAGCGCAACCTGGGCCCACCATCTGGAACACCTGGAGGCTGTCCTCAGGGCCCTTCGTCAGGCTGGTCTAACAGCGAACGCCAAGAAGTGCCGGGTAGGATGGACCGAAACCGACTACCTCGGGTATACGATAGGCCGGGGGTGTGTGCGACCCCAAGCCCAGAAGGTGGAGAAGATAAGGAATTGGCCCCGCCCCATCACTAAAAGACAGGTGCAGTCCTTCTTAGGTCTGATCGGCTACTACCAGAAGTTTATCAAAGACTTTGCCACAATAGCGGCCCCCCTCAACGACCTCACGCGCCAACGGTCAACCCACCGAGTATCTTGGACCACTGAAACGGAAGGGGCCTTCGAGAAGCTAAAGCAGGCTCTGTGTGAGGAACCCATCCTTGTTGCACCTGACTTCACGAAGCCATTCGTCCTCCACACAGATGCCTCTGGCACTGGGATCGGGGCAGTCCTAGCCCAATTGGTGGGCGCCGATGAACACCCCGTAACCTTCATTAGCCGAAAACTGCTAAAGCACGAAAAAAACTACTCTACCGTGGAGAAGGAGTGTCTTGCTGTGAAGTGGGCCATCCACCATCTCAGGTATTACCTATGGGGAAGACGCTTCACTCTGGTGACCGACCACGCCCCCCTCAAATGGATGGCCACCAATAAGGACAGCAACGCTCGGGTGACACGCTGGTTCCTGGAACTGCAAAATTATAAATTCACTGTAGAGCACCGCCCTGGAAAGGATATCCGCCACGCCGACGCGATGTCCCGCCGCTACGAAGATGAGGAACAGGAAGCTCCTCGTACCAACAAGGAGCTTAGGGGGGGGATATGTGGAGCATCACAATACCTCCGAACAGGTGAGACTGGGCAGAGGGCCAGCCATCACAGTGAAAGCATGCACCAGGAGGTCAAACTACGCCACTCTTTAGGTGTGGTCATTGAAGGCAAGTACATCCCTAATTTTATCCTCAATCAGGCTGAGGTGTGGCCACCTGCCCCAAGGCAGCTGTGGCAGGTTGGCAATCACTGTGTTGGAGTTAAATAGCACCTCGGTGTTTGACTCATGGTGTGGCTGGCTCCCTGCTGGGAAAGGTCTGCTTCCATCGGGCGGCAATTTAGGAGACATGAAAAAGACTTGGAAAAAGTGATAATTTGTTTGTTTCAATGGAAGCCCCAATCGGGAAGAACTTTAAGTTAACCTTTATTCAGAAAAACTGACTGAATAAAACAACGCTGCGGCGTTTGAACTTTAAACAAAACTGTCTCTGGGAGGTTGGTTTGTGACCGCACATCACAATATATACAAACCCCGTTTCCATATGAGTTGGGAAATTGTGTTAGATGTAAATATAAACGGAATACAATGATTTGCAAATCATTTTCAACCCATATTCAATTGAATGCACTACAAAGACAAGATATTTGATGTTCAAACTCATAAACTTTTTTTTTTTTTTTGCAAATAATAATTAACTTAGAATTTCATGGCTGCAACACGTGCCAAAGTATTTGGGAAAGGGCATGTTCACCACTGTGTTACATGGCCTTTCCTTTTAACAACACTCAGTAAACGTTTGGGAACTGAGGAGACACATTTTTGAAGCTTCTCAGGTGGAATTATTTCCCATTCTTGCTTGATGTACAGCTTAAGTTGTTCAACAGTCCGGGGGTCTCCCTTGTGCTATTTTAGGCTTCATAATGCGCCACACATTTTCAATGGAAGACAGGTCTGGACTACAGGCAGGCCAGTCTAGTACCCACACTCTTTTACTATGAAGCCACGTTGATGTAACACGTGGCTTGGCATTGTCTTGCTGAAATAAGCAGGGGCGTCCATGGTAACGTTGCTTGGATGGCAACATATGTTGCTCCAAAACCTGTATGTACCTTTCAGCATTAATGGTGCCTTCACAGATGTGTAAGTTACCCATGTCTTGGGCACTAATACACCCCCATACCATCACACATGCTGGCTTTTACACTTTGTGCCTATAACAATCCGGATGGTTCTTTTCCTCTTTGGTCCGGAGGACACGACGTCCACAGTTTCCAAAAACAATTTGAAATGTGGACTCGTCAGACCACAGAACACTTTTCCACTTTGTATCAGACCATCTTAGATGAGCTCGGCCCAGCAAAGCTGGCGGCGTTTCTGGGTGTTGTTGATAAATGGCTTTCACTTTGCATAGTAGAGTTTTAACTTGCACTTACAGATGTAGCGACAAACTGTAGTTACTGACAGTGGTTTTCTGAAGTGTTCCTGAGCCCATGTGGTGATATCCTTTACACACCGATGTCACTTTTTGACGCAGTACTGCCTCAAGAATCGAAGGTCTCGGGCATTGTCCCAACATTGTTGTTTTTTTATTCAAGAAAATTGATGCATTTTTCATCTTTTCTGTTACACTGAGAAACAATGTTAATTAAATTAATGTTTGATGTCATTTTAATAAGAATAGAAAAAAATAAAAAAAATAAAATACATTTTAAAAAAATAAATAACAAAAGAATATAATGTTATGCGGAGGTGTCCTTGTAACAATTTCATAGACAAATTATGCTATTTACAGTGGCGGAAATGAGTTGCAAATATAATTGAGAATAATTGAATTAAAGAGATATTAACGTAATTTAAGTATTTTTGGCGAAACGCTTGATTTACTAAACATTTTTTGTGAAGATTGAGGCGCCTTCCTCCAGCTAGAAAATGACAGAGCGATGAGATTCCCTGCTGATTATTACTGGTCCTTGTCAGATTGCGCCACCGCGACTAGTTGCTATCGCTCGGTCTCTGCTGACTCGGCAGAATAAACTCGCGGAACACGCCTGACGCCTCGCCTGGGTCTTGTGATGGCGAGGGCACACCGCATTCCTCTCACCTGTGACATACCTGCACAGTGATTGTTTACACTGACACATGGCTCTCCTACGATCGATTAATCGTCCTCCACCCCCTGGCCAATCACAGCGGAGTAGGCGTGGCCAAGGGAGGAGGCTCCAGTAATGACTTCATTGCTCGTGTTCCGTTATGTTAGCTTTAAAAACACGTCGCACATTTTTTATCACACAAACTAGAAGGTTCCATCTTACTCGTCCTCACAAACGCTGGAGTTTGTTTTACTTTTTATGTGGACAAAAGCACAAAATACACAAAAATACACTATTTGAAAATATCCTTATTTAATGTAAACAACTTTGACTGTCAATACTGTCCCACTTACACATCTGATGTCATATCTCATATCTGATGCAAGTTTGACTGTCAATACTGTCCCACTTACACATCTGATGTCATCTCTCACATCTGATGCAACTTTGACTGTCAATACTGTCCCACTTACACATCTGATGTCATCTCTCACATCTGATGCAACTTTGACTGTCAATACTGTCCCACTTATACATCTGATGTCATATCTCACATCTGATGCAAATTTGACTCTCAATACTGTCCCACTTACATATCTGATGTCATATCTCACATCTGATGCAACTTTGACTGTCAATACTGTCCCACTTACACATCTGGTGTCATCTCTCATGCCTGATGCAACTTTGACTGTCAAAACTGTCCCACTTACACATCTGATGTCACCCCTCACATCTGATGCAACTTTGACTGTCAATACTGTCCCACTTACACATCTGATGTCATCCCTCACATCTGATGCAACTTTGACTGTCAATACTGTCCCACTTACACGTCTGATGTCATCCCTCACGCCTGATGCAACTTGACTGTCAATACTGTCCTAGTTTTTATGTGGACGAAAGCACAAAATACACAAATATACACTATTTGAAAATATCCTTATTTAATGTAAACAACTTTGACCGTCAATGCTGTCCCACTTACACATCTGATGTCATCCCTCACATATGATACAACTTTGACTGTCAATACTGTCCCACTTACACATCAGAAGTCATATCTCACATCTGATGCAACTTTGACTGTCAATACTGTCCCACTTATACAACTGATGTCATATCTCATATCTGATGCAAGTTTGACTGTCAATACTGTCCCACTTACACATCTGATGTCATCCCTCACATCTGATGCAACTTTGACTGTCAATACTGTCCCACTTACACATCTGATGTCATCCCTCACATCTGATGCAACTTTGACTGTCAATACTGTCCCACTTACACAGCTGATGTCATCTCTCACGTCTGACGCAACTTTGACTGTCAATACTGTCCCACTAACAAATCTGATGTCATCCTTCACGTCTGATGCAACTTTGACTGTCAATACTGTCCCACTTACACATCTGATGTCACCCCTCACATCGGATGCAACTTTGACCGTCAATACTGTCCCACTTACACAGCTAAAGTCATCCCTCACATCTGATGCAACTTTGACTGTCAATACTGTCCCACTTACACATCTGATGTCATCTCTCACATCTGATGCAACTTTGGCTGTCAATACTGTCCCCCTTACACATCTGATGTCATTCCTCACATCTGATGCAACTTTGACTGTCAATACTGTCCCACTTACACATCTGATGTCATTCCTCACATCTGATGCAACTTTGACTGTCAATACTGTCCCACTTACACAGCTGATGTCATCCCTCACATCTGATGCAACTTTGACTGTCAATACTGTCCCACTTACACATCTGATGTCATCCCTCACATCTGATGCAACTTTGACTGTCAATACTGTCCCACTTACACAGCTGATGTCATCTCTCACGTCTGACGCAACTTTGACTGTCAATACTGTCCCACTAACAAATCTGATGTCATCCTTCACGTCTGATGCAACTTTGACTGTCAATACTGTCCCACTTACACATCTGATGTCACCCCTCACATCGGATGCAACTTTGACCGTCAATACTGTCCCACTTACACAGCTAAAGTCATCCCTCACATCTGATGCAACTTTGACTGTCAATACTGTCCCACTTACACATCTGATGTCATCTCTCACATCTGATGCAACTTTGGCTGTCAATACTGTCCCCCTTACACATCTGATGTCATTCCTCACATCTGATGCAACTTTGACTGTCAATACTGTCCCACTTACACATCTGATGTCATTCCTCACATCTGATGCAACTTTGACTGTCAATACTGTCCCACTTACACAGCTGATGTCATCCCTCACATCTGATGCAACTTTGACTGTCAATACTGTCCCACTTACACATCTGATGTCATCTCTCACATCTGATGCAACTTTGACTGTCAATACTGTCCCACTTACACAGCTGATGTCATCCCTCTCATCTGATGCAACTTTGACTGTCAATACTGTCCCACTTACACATCTGATGTCATCCCTCACATCTGATGCAACTTTGACTGTCAATACTGTCCCACTTACACATCTGATGTCATCTCTCACATCTGATGCAACTTTGACTGTCAATACTGTCCCACTAACAAATCTGATGTCACCCCTCACATCGGATGCAACTTTGACTGTCAATACTGTCCCACTTACACATCTGATGTCATCCCTCACGCCTGATGCAACTTTGACTGTCAATACTGTCCCACTTACACATCTGATGTCATCCCTCACGCCTGATGCAACTTTGACTGTCAATAATGTCGTAGTTTTTATGTGGACTTAAGCACAAAATACACAAAAATAGACTATTTGAAAACTTCCGTATTTAATGTAAACAACTTTGACTGTCAATACTGTCCCACTTACACATCTGATGTCATCCCTCACATCTGATGCAACTTTGACTTGCAATACTGTCCCACTTACACATCTGATGTCATCGCTTACATCTGACGCAAATTTGACTGTCAATACTGTCCCACTTACACATCTGATGTCATCGCTTACATCTGACGCAAATTTGACTGTCAATACTGTCCCACTTAAACATCTGATGTCGATGAGGCGGTATGGCATAGTGGGTAGAGCAGCCGTGCCAGAAACCTGAGGGTTGCAGGTTCGCTCCCCGCCTCTTGACATCCAAAATCGCTGCCGTTGTGTCCTTGGGCAGCACACTTCACCCTTGCCCCCGGTGCCACTCACACTGGTGAATGAATGATAGGTGGTGGTCGGAGGGGCCGTAGGCGCAAACTGGCAGCCTCGCTTCCATCAGTCTACCCCTGGGCAGCTGTGGCTACAAATGTAGCTTACCACCACCAGGTGTGAATGAATGATGGGTTCCCACTTCTCTGTGAGCGCTTTGAGTATCTAATAATAGAAAAGTGCGATATAAAATCGAATCCATTATGATTATTTCTCACATCTGATGCAAGTTTGATTGTCAATACTGTCCCACTTACACTTCTGATGTCATCTCTCACGTCTCATGCAACTTTGACTGTCAATACTGTCCCACTTAAACATCTGATGTCATCTCTCACATCTGATGCAATTTTGAATGTCAATACTGTCCCACTTATATATATTACTTACATTAATGGCGCTCTCAGGTATGTAAGAATCGACAAATCACAGTGGAGAGAAGAGCTAATGTTTTTAAAAACACTATCAATTTAGTGTTTTTAAAAACCCTTTTAATTTAATGTGTAAATTATTGTTTTTCAAAGAACTTTAAATATTGCGCTTTTAAAAACACTTAATATAGTGCTTTTAAAAACACTCTTAAAGGCCTACTGAAATGAATTTTTTTTATTTAAACGGGGATAGCAGATCTATTCTATGTGTCATACTTGATCATTTCGCGATATTGCCATATTTTTGCTGAAAGGATTTAGTATAGAACAACGACGATAAAGATTGCAACTTTTGGTATCTGATAAAAAAAAAAGGCTTGCCCCTACCGGAAGTAGCGTGACGTAGTCAGTTGAACATATACGCAAAGTTCCCTATTGTTTACAATGATGGCCGCATGAAGTGAGAGAGATTCGGACCGAGAAAGCGACAATTTCCCCATTAATTTGAGCGAGGATGAAAGATTTGTGGATGAGTAAAGTGCAAGTGAAGGACTAGTGGGGAGTTGAAGCTATTCAGATAGGGAAGATGCTGTGAGAGCCGGGGGTGACCTGATATTCAGCTGGGAATGACTACAACAGTAAATAAACACAAGACATATATATACTCTATTAGCCACAACACAACCAGGCTTATATTTAATATGCCACAAATTAATCCTGCATAAAAACACCTGCGTGTTTGTTACGCTAGCTCCTAGCTCCTATGCTAGCTCCTAGCTCCATAGAACACGCCAATACAATTCAAACACCTGATCAACACACACAATCACTCAGCCCAAAAGACCGTTCACCTAACCCAAGGTTCATAAAGCTTATATATTTTAAAAAAGTTACGTACATACGCAAAAAAAAGTTGCGCACATACGGTCAAGCGATCAAATGTTTAGAAGCCAAAGCTGCATACTCACAGTAGCACGTCTGCGTCTTTGTCATCCAAATCAAAGTAATCCTGGTAAGAGTCTGTGTTGTCCCAGTTCTCTACAGGCGTCTGTGTATCGAAGTCAAAAGTCCTCCTGGTTAGAGTCTCTGTTATCCGAGTTCTTCCATCTTGACTGCATCTTTCGGGAATGTAAACAAAGAAGCGCCGGCTGTGTACTGTTGTTGCTGAGTACGTTCGAAAAATACGTCCATTTCGCACCGACAACTTTCTTCTTTGCTTGCTCAGCTTCCTTCTCCATAATGCAATGAACATGATTGCAACAGATTCACGAACACAGATGTCCAGAATACTGTGGAATTATGAAATGAAAACAGAGCTTTTTCGTATTGGCTTCAATGTGGAAGGCATACCCGTGTTCGCCGGTCTACGTCACGCGCATACGTCATCCTCAGAGGCGTTTCGAACCGGAAGTTTAGCGGCAAATTTAAAATGTCACTTTATAAGTTAACCCGGCCGTATTGGCATGTGTTATAATGTTAAGATTTCATCATTGATATATAAACTATCAGACTGCGTGGTCGGTAGTAGTGGCTTTCAGTAGGCCTTTAATTTAGTGTTCTTACAAACACTATTAATTTAGTGTATTTAAAAACAATATGAATTTAACGTTTTTTAAAAACACTTTGAATTTAGTGTGTAAATTAGTGTTTTTTAAAGAACATTAAATATAGTATTTTTTTAAACACTTAAAGGCCTACTGAAAGCCACTACTACCGACCACGCAGTCTGATAGTTTATATATTAATGATGAAATCTTAACATTGCAACACATGCCAATACGGCCGGGTTAACTTATAAAGTGCAATTTTAAATTTCCAGCGAAACTTCCGCTTGAAAACGTCGCGGTATGATGACGTTTGCACGTGACGTCACGAGGTCAAGGGAAGTGTTTGGACCCATATAAATTACCTCTGTTTTCTTCGACAAAATTCCACAGTATTCTGGACATCTGTGTTGGTGAATCTTTTGCAATTTGTTTAATGAACAATGGAGACTGCAAATAAGAAAGTTGTAGGTGCGATCGGTGTATTAGCGGCTGGCTGCAGCAACACCAACACCAGGAGGTTGTGTTATGTTTTGAGCAGGATAGCAGACGCACTACGGTGAGTACAGCTTTGGCTTCCAAACATTTGATCGCTTGCCCGTACGTGCGTGTCGATATGTGCATGTCACGTACGTAACTTTGGGGAAATATATGTTTCTTGCCGACTCTGATGGCGGCCGGGGTGTCGTCAAAAGCATACAACGCCCGCCGCCGCATCTAAGTTAGCTTCTATTTTTTTAGCTTCGCCAAGCTGAAAATTATTAACCGTGTATTTACATGTTCATGGTTTAATAGTATTGTTGATCTTCTGTCTATCCTTCCAGTCAGGGTTTTTTTTTATTTAGTTTCTATCTGCATTTGAGACTGATGCTATCACGTTAGCCCCGTAGCTAAGTTAGCTTCTATTTTTTAGCTTCGCCAAGCTGAAAATTATTAACTGTGTATTTACATGTTCATGGTTTAATAGTATTGTTGATCTTCTGTCTATCCTTCCAGTCAGGGTTTTTTTTAATTTAGTTTCTATCTGCATTTGAGACTGATGCTATCACGTTAGCCCCGTAGCTAAGTTAGCTTCTATTTTTTTAGCTTCGCCAAGCTGAAAATTATTAACCGTGTATTTACATGTTCATGGTTTAATAGTATTGTTGATCTTCTGTCTATCCTTCCAGTCAGGGTTTTTTTTAATTTAGTTTCTATCTGCATTTGAGACTGATGCTATCACGTTAGCCCCGTAGCTAAGTTAGCTTCTATTTTTTTTAGCTTCGCCAAACTGAAAATTATTAACCGTGTATTCACATGTTCAGTCACTGTGAATGTCCATTTCGCGTTCTCGGCTCTCATTTTCAAGAGGATATAGTATCTGAGGTGGTTTAAAATACAAATCCGTGATCCACAATAGAAAAAGGAGAAAGTGTGGAGTCCAATGAGCCAGCTTGTACCTAAGTTACTGTCAGAGCGAAAAAGATACACCCCGCACTACACTCTAGTCCTTCACTCTAAAGTTCTTCATCCGCCATCATGGAAAGAAAAAAAATGTAAAAAGAAAAAAAAAAATGTAAATTATTATATGTATCCAGTGATTATACTATAAAGTTATTTTCCATTTAACTTCACCAGTTTTAGATTATTTTTATTTAAAATCGCTGAATTTTCACATTTGCCGTTCAAATACTGAGAAGAGACTTGCGGTGAGTCACCAGCAAGTTGAGCCTCGCCATGGATTGCGCAATGACTCGGCTAACTGCTGGCCTGCTGTGCAGTGAGACCGTATTGCTATATGAATTATATTATACATTTCCATAGTTTAGTTAGCTGAGGTATATAATGTACAGTGTATTTTGTCAACAACTGTATGTGTGTAACGTATTTCTTGTGCTGAGCGATCATAAAACGGCTGCAAAAGACGCACTGGGTGAGGCTCGCAGTAATCCCGCCTCCTGGTGGTAGAGGGCGCTAGTGATCCCAGAGATCATTTCTGCGACTACTCGGCTGCAGAAAAGTGACAACAAGCAGCAACAGTTTGCGATTGTTTATTTTTTCCTCTCGCCTGGACTATTAACATGGAGGATTACATATCTAAAATAAAACCGTTTTCTAAACTGGACTTTCAATTGAAGCAGGAGGTAATAACTAAAGGAAGATCTCCATCGAGACAGAGAGACTTTTAAAACTGAAGAAAGATAAGGAAGACTTCTATAAACAAGTTATCGATGCTTTTGTTCAAAAGGAGCGGCGCATGGACTTCATTTACAAGTAAAGGTAAGACCATAATAACGTTTTTTTTTATTAAATGTGCTTTTTTGTGTGCTACAGTTTGTATGTGTAAAGTTAAAGTTAAGTTAAAGTACCAATGATTGTCACACACACACTAGGTGTAATGAAATGTGTCCTCTGCATTTGACCCATCACCTTGCTCACCCCCTGGGAGGTGAGGGGGAGCAGCGGGCAGCAGCGGCGCCGCGCCCGGGAATCATTTTTGGTGATTTAACCCCCAATTCCAACCCTTGATGCTGAGTGCCAAGCAGGGAAGAATGCTGGTATGAGCTTTTAAACATAACCCGTTAACTGCTGCCAATCAAATGGTGAATAAGATACTCTTTAGGGTTCATATGTTTGTAAATCTGACTGTGATGAAGTCAGTGCCTCACCAGCCATGAACCTCACCGCACGTCACTGATATAGTGCTTTTGAAAACACTCTTAATTTAGTGTTCTAACAAACACTATTATCTTAGTGTTTTTAAAAAACACTTAAAGGCCTACTGAAAGCCACTACTACCGACCACGCAGTCTGATAGTTTATATATCAATGATGAAATCTTAACATTGCAACACATGCCAATACGGCCGGGTTAACTTATAAAGTGCAATTTTAAATTTCCCGCTAAACTTCCGGTTGAAAACGTCTATGTATGATGACGTATGCGTGTGATGTCACTAGTTAAACGGAAGTATTGGTACACCTTTGAATCCAATACAAAAAAGCTCTGTTTTCATCTCAAAATTCCACAGTATTCTGGACATCTGCGTTGGTGAATCTTTTGCAATTTGTTTAATGAACAATGAAGACTGCAAAGAAGAAAGCTGAAGGTGGGATCGGTGTATTATCGGCTGGCTGTAGCAACACAACCAGGAGGACTTTGACTCGGATAGCAGACGCGCTAGCCGACGCTAGCCGCCGACCACACGGATGATCGGGTGAAGTCCTTCGTCCTTCCATCTATCGCTGGAACGCAGGTGAGCACGGGTGTTGATGAGCAGATGAGGGCTGGCTGGCGTAGGTGGAGCGCTAATGTTTTTATCATAGCTCTGTGAGGTCCCGTTGCTAAGTTAGCTTCAATGGCGTCGTTAGCAACATCATTGTTAAGCTTCGCCAAGCTGGAAAGAATTAACCGTGTAGTTACATGTCCATGGTTTAATAGTATTGTTGATTTTCTGTCTATCCTTCCAGTCAGGGGCTTATTTCTTGTGTTTCTATCTGCATTTAAGCACAATGCTATCACATTAGCTTTGTAGCTAAAGTGTTTCGCCAATGTATTGTCGTGGAGATAAAAGTCACTGTGAATGTCCATTTCGCGTTCTCGACTCTCATTTTCAAGAGGATATAGTATCCGAGGTGGTTTAAAATACAAATCCGTGATCCACAATAGAAAAAGGAGAGAGTGTGGAATCCAATGAACCCTTGTACCTAAGTTACGGTCAGAGCAAAAAAAGATACGTCCTGCACTGCACTCTAATCCTTCACTCTCACTTTACTCATCCACAAATCTTTCATCCTGGCTCAAATTAATGGGGTAATCGTCGCTTTCTCGGTCCGAATCGCTCTCGCTGCTGGTGTAAACAATGTGCAGATGTGAGCAGCACTCCAGCTTGTGACGTCACGCTACTTCCGGTACAGGCAAGGCTTTTTTTTATCAGCGACCAAAAGTTGCAAACTTTATCGTCGTTGTTCTCTACTAAATCCTTTCAGCAAAAATATGGCAATATCGCGAAATGATCAAGTATGACACAGAATGGATCTGCTATCCCCGTTTAAATTTTTAAAAAATCATTTCAGTAGGCCTTTAATTTAGTGTGTAAATTGTTGTTTTTCTAAATAACTTTTAATGTAATGCTTTTAAAAACACTTTTAATTTAAAGTTCTTAGAAACAATTTATTTACTGTTTTTAAAAACACCTTTAATTCGGTGTGTAAATTAGTGTTTTAAAAACGTTTTTAATTTAGTGTTTAGTTGGTGTTATTAAAAAGCACTTTGAATTTCATGTGTTTGAAGAACACTTCATTTAGAGTGTGGTTTCATAGTTTAAAACGAGAGTAGTCAACACAACCTGAGCAGGAATGTTGTCGCCGCAAGTTCAAGAACACACCTTGTGTGTGCCGTGGAACTTGTGGAGGTTCTTATCGGTCCATCAGCGACGGGGGGCCGGCTCCGGGGCCCCTCTGATAACACAATCTCTCCATCGGAGGCAGGAAGGCATCAATGGCACTAGAAGATGAGAAAAAAAAGATAAATGCACGTCCAAACCTGCTAGTTATGTTTCAATGGCATCTTAGAAGAACACTATACTCGTGTGTGTGTGTGTGTGTGTGTGTGTGTGTGTGTGTGTGTGTGTGTGTGTGTGTGTGTGTGTGTGTGTGTGTGTGTGTGTGTGTGTGTGTGTGTGTGTGTGTGTGTGGTTAGGGAGAGGTTTGGGGGGCCAGAAAATAATTAGGCCCCGTTTATACTAACCCGGATAAGGTTATCTAGTGTAAATCCCACCTAACCTTATCCGTGTCCACACACAACAATGCCACCGTTTAAGACCCCCACACCCCTCCGTCCGCCAGCGCAACGCAACCTAGTACGCATGCGCGGGGAAAAAAATAAAAAATAAAATCCACCTGAGCGTCTATCTGCTCCAAACTCTCCAGTAGATGACTTTACTTCACTGTGAAGTTGTTATTTAACACTACATGAGGGTACCAAAATGTGACTACACTCTACATGAGGGTACCAAAAAGTGACTACACACTACATGAGGGTACCAAAAAGTGACTACACACTACATGAGGGTACCAAAAAGTGATTACACACTACATGAGGGTACCATAAAGTGACTACACACTACATGAGGGTACCAAAAAGTGACTACACACTACTTTAGGGTACCAAAAAGTGACTACAGACTACATGAGAGTACCAAAAAGTGACTACACACTACATGAGAGCACCAAGAAGTGACTAGACACTACCAAAAAGTGACTACACACTACATGAGGGTACCAAAAAGTGACTACACACTACATGAGGGTACCAAAAAGTGACTACACACTACATGAGGGTACCAAAAAGTGATTACACACTACGTTAGGGTACCATAAAGTGACTACACACTACATGAGGGTACCAAAAAGTGACTACACACTACTTTAGGGTACCAAAAAGTGACTACAGACTACATGAGAGTACCAAAAAGTGACTACACACTACATGAGAGCACCAAGAAGTGACTACACACTACCAAAAAGTGACTACACACTACATGAGGGTACCAAAAAGTGATTACACACTACGTTAGGGTACCATAAAGTGACTACACACTACATGAGGGCACTAAAAAGTGACTACACACTATATGAGAGTACCATAAAGTGACGACACACTACGTTAAAGGCCTACTGAAATTAATTTTTTTATTTAAACGGGGATAGCAGATCTATTCTATGTGTCATACTTGATCATTTCGCGATATTGCCATATTTTTGCTGAAAGGATTTAGTATAGAACAACGACGATAAAGATTGCAACTTTTGGTATCTGATAAAAAAAAAGGCTTGCACCTACCGGAAGTAGCGTGACGTAGTCAGTTGAACATATACACAAAGTTCCCTATTGTTTACAATGATGGCCGCATGAAGTGAGAGAGATTCGGACCGAGAAAGCGACAATTTCCCCATTAATTTGAGCGAGGATGAAAGATTTGTGGATGAGTAAAGTGCAAGTGAAGGACTAGTGGGGAGTTGAAGCTATTCAGATAGGGAAGATGCTGTGAGAGGCGGGGGTGACCTGATATTCAGCTGGGAATGACTACAACAGTAAATAAACACAAGACATATATTTACTCTATTAGCCACAACACAACCAGGCTTATATTTAATATGCCACAAATTAATCCTGCATAAAAACACCTGCGTGCTTGTTATGCTAGCTCCTAGCTCCTATGCTAGCTCCATAGAACACGCCAATACAATTCAAACACCTGATCAACACACACAATCACTCCGCCCAAAAGACCGTTCACCTAACCCAAGGTTCATAAAGTTGATATATTTTTTAAAAGTTACGTACGTGACGCGCACATACGGTCAAGCTATCAAATGTTTAGCAGCCAAGGCTGCATACTCACGGTACCTGGTATTCAGCTGGGAATGACTAAAACAGTAAATAAACACAAGACATATATTTACTCTATTAGCCACAACACAACCACGCTTATATTTAATATGACACAAATTAATCCTGCATAAAAACACCTACGTCTTTGTTATGCTAACTCCTAGCTCCTCTGCTAGCTCCTAGCTCCATAGAACACGCCAATACAATTCAAACACCTGATCAACACACACAATCACTCAGCCCAAAAGACCGTTCACCTAACCCAAGGTTCATAAAGCTTATATATTTTAAAAAAGTTACGTACATACGCAAAAAAAAGTTGCGCACATACGGTCAAGCGATCAAATGTTTAGAAGCCAAAGCTGCATACTCACAGTAGCACGTGAGTATTGTCATCCAAATCAAAGTAATCCTGGTAAGAGTCTGTGTTGTCCCAGTTCTCTACAGGCGTCTGTGTATCCAAGTCAAAAGTCCTCCTGGTTAGAGTCTCTGTTATCCGAGTTCTTCCATCTTGACTGCATCTTTCGGGAATGTAAAAAAAGAAGCGCCGGCTGTGTACTGTTGTTGCTGACTACGTTCGAAAAATACGTCCATTTCGCACCGACAACTTTCTTCTTTGCTTGCTCAGCTTCTTTCTCCATAATGCAATGAACATGATTGCAACAGATTCACGAACACAGATGTCCAGAATACTGTGGAATTATGAAATGAAAACAGAGCTTTTTCCTATTGGCTTCAATGTGGAAGGCATACCCGTGTTCGCCGGTCTACGTCACGCGCATACGTCATCCTCAGAGGCGTTTCGAACCGGAAGTTTAGCGGCAAATTTAAAATGTCACTTTATAAGTTAACCCGGCCGTATTGGCATGTGTTATAATGTTAAGGTTTCATCATTGATATATAAACTATCAGACTGCGTGGTCGGTAGTAGTGGGTTTCAGTAGGCTTTTAAGGTACCATAAAGTGACTACACACTATATGAGGGCACCAAAAAGTGACTATACACACTACATGGGGATACCAAAAAGTGACTACACACTACATTAGGGTAACATAAAGTGACTACACACTACATGAGAGTACCAAAAAGTGACTACACACTACATGAGAGTACCAAAAAGTGACTACACACTACATTAGGGTAACATATAGTGACTACACACTACATGGGGTTACCAGAAAATGACTACACACCACATGAGGGTACCAAAAAGTGACTACACACTACATTAGGGTAACATATAGTGACTACACACTACATGGGGTTACCAGAAAATGACTACACACCACATGAGGGTACCAAAAAGTGACTACACACTACATGGGGGTACCAAAAAGTGACTACACACCACATGAGGGTACCAAAAAGCGACTACACACTACATGGGGGTACCAAAAAGTGACTCCACAATAAATTAGGGTCTCAAAAAGTGACTTTACAATACACTAGGGTACCAAAAAGTGACTACACACTACATTAGGGTACCAAAAAGTGACTACAGACTACATGAGAGTACCAAAAAGTGACTACACACTAATATGGGCGGTATAGCTCGGTTGGTAGAGCGGCCGTGCCAGCAACTCGAGGGTTGCAGGTTCGATCCCCGCTTCCGCCATCCTAGTCACTGCCGTTGTGTCCTTGGGCAAGACACTTTACCCACCTGCTCCCAGTGCCACCCACACTGGTTTAAATGTAACTTAGATATTGGGTTTCACTATGTAAAGCGCTTTGAGTCACTTGAGAAAAAGCGCTATATAAATGTAATTCACTTCACTTCACTTCACATGAGGGTACCAAAAAGTGATTACACACTACGTTAGGGTACCATAAAGTGACTACACACTACATGAGGGCACCAAAAAGTGACTACACACTATATGAGAGTACCATAAAGTGACGACACACTACGTTAAGGTACCATAAAGTGACTACACACTACATGAGGGCACCAAAAAGTGACTATACACACTACATGGGGATACCAAAAAGTGACTACACACTACATTAGGGTAACATAAAGTGACTACACACTACATGAGAGTACCAAAAAGTGACTACACACTACATGAGAGTACCAAAAAGTGACTACACACTACATTAGGGTAACATATAGTGACTACACACTACATGGGGGTACCAAAAAGTGACTACACACCACATGAGGGTACCAAAAAGTGACTACACACTACATGAGAGTACCAAAAAGTGACTACACACTACATGAGGGCACCAAAAAGTGACTACACACTATATGAGAGTACCATAAAGTGACGACACACTACGTTAAGGTACCATAAAGTGACTACACACTACATGAGGGCACCAAAAAGTGACTATACACACTACATGGGGATACCAAAAAGTGACTACACACTACATTAGGGTAACATAAAGTGACTACACACTACATGAGAGTACCAAAAAGTGACTACACACTACATGAGAGTACCAAAAAGTGACTATACACACTACATGGGGATACCAAAAAGTGACTACACACTACATTAGGGTAACAGAAAGTGACTACACACTACATGAGAGTACCAAAAAGTGACTACACACTACATGAGAGTACCAAAAAGTGACTACACACTACATTAGGGTAACATATAGTGACTACACACTACATGGGGGTACCAAAAAGTGACTACACACCACATGAGGGTACCAAAAAGTGACTACACAATAAATTAGGGTCTCAAAAAGTGACTTTACAATACACTAGGGTACCAAAAAGTGACTACACACTACATTAGGGTATCAAAAAGTGACTACACACTACATGAGGGTACCATAAATTGACAACACACCAGATGGGGATACCAAAATGTGACTACACACTAAATGGGGGTACCAAAAAATGATGAGTACCAAAAAGTGATTACCAACGACATGATAGTACCAAAAAGTGAATACACACTACATTAGGGTACCATAAAGTGAATACACACTACATGCAATTACCAAAAAGTGACAACACACTAACTTAGGGTACCAATTGGCGCATGACAAAATGTAATTGGTACCATGACGTGCAGGACCGAGGGGGCGGAGCTAGACACGGTGCATTGTGTTGATATATGGTTTGTGGTTTGGCTTATTAGTGTTCTACACTGTGACTGCACACACACACACACACACACACACACTGTTATCTGTGGTAGTGTCACAAACGTGTCTAGAAGCGGGTGGAGGAGCCAGGTATGCACGTGGTGACTAATCTGCATCCAGATCTGTATTTGTCAAACATCTCCATTTTCAGCTGGACAGCGACGTGAGGAAGGAATGCAGGAAGGTGAGGAGCAGCAGCCAATCAGCACAGGTGGAGACATGTCGATAAGAAATGTCACATAATAACAAAGTGGAGGAAAGAAGCAAAACCCTTTGGTGCCCTCACAAACGATCAGACATCAGACAAATCCTCCACTTTAACAAGCATATTGCTACAATAATAAACATTGAAAAGGTTCAATCCACTCACATTAACATCGACAAAGGAGGAGTGGGCTAGAGAGGAAGGAGCAGACAGACATTAATGTACTCATTTTCTAAGTCCACAGCAAATCCCTCCTTCTTTCCACGCTGGTCTATTGAGTTTTTGGGACTCATACTGAGTTAGAAATATGGCAAAACACAGGAAATGCTCACACGCTGAAGAGAGGTTCCACTGTAGACCAAAATCAAATCAAGGAGGTCCGGGCCCCTGGCCCCTAGCTTTTTTGGATGTGTGGCCCCCAAAACAGTTTTGTTGTATTTCCCTGACCTAGACAGATTTAAGATTGCCATATTATATTTAACTATTAGCCTCCCAGGGTGCTCAGGCTGCAATGACGCTACATACGTCGTCAGGAAGGGGGCCATAAAAAACTGAGACTTTGAGACCCTGCTGGTGTGGAAGTGTCATATCATGAGCAAATAAGTAAGTAAATGTCACGCATGGTCGGTCAGGAGATTTCCATCAGAACGTCAACATTTTTCATGCGACATCTTTAGGAAGTCCATATAAGGTGTGGTTATGTGTACTCGGAGCGTTTTCATTCATACTGGAATGACACGCAGTCCTGCCGCTAGGGGGCAGCAGTGCTCAAACTAATCGACAACATGTTTTCAAATGTGAGTTCACTTTAACTCATACTTGCCAACCCTCCCGTTTTTAGCGGGAGAATCCCGGTATTCAGCGCCTCTCCCGACAAACTCCCGGTATTCAGCCGGAGCTGGAGGCCACGCCCCCTCCAGCTCAATGCGGACCTGAGTGGGGACAGCCGTTCTTACGTCCGCTTTCCCACAATATAAACAGCTTGCCTGCCCAATGACGTCATAACATCTACGGCTTTTAGAGAGTAGAGTGCACAACAAGGAGAGAGAGTTCTTGGTTTCTTATGTGGGTTTATTGTTAGGCAGTTTCATTGACGCCCTCCCAGCGCGGTAACAACACACAACAACAGCAGTCACGTTTAGTCTACCGTAAAGCAGTTCGTCTGCAGTAAACAGCAATGTTGTGACACTCTTAAACAGGACAATACTGCCATCTACTGGATAGCCTGCAGAACACTGAAATTCAAGTATTTTATTTATATGTATAATAAAATAAATAAAAATAAAAAATAAATAAATAAATAAATAAAATTAAAAAAAAAAATATATATATATATATATATATATATATATATATATATATATATATATATATATATATATATATATTATTTATGTATGTGTGGGAAAAAATCACAAGACTATTTCATCTCTACAGGCCTGTTTCATGAGGGGTTTCCTCAATCCTCAGGAGATTTTAAAATCTCCTGAGGATTGAGGAAACCCCTCATGAAACAGGCCTGTAGAGATGAAATAGTCTTGTGATTTTTTCCCACACATACATATTACGCTCTACCACGGTATCGAGCACTATTTTTTGGATAATCTAATTAAGACATATATATATATATTATTTATATATATATGAAATACTTGATTTGGTGAATTCTAGCTGTAAATATACTCTCTTCTTAACCACGCCCTTAGCCACGCCCCAACCACGCCCCCCGCCTCCCGATATCGGAGGTCTCAAGGTTGGCAAGTATGCTTTAACTTGGAAACGGTTTGTGACGTTGCCGGTAAAACGAACAGAGGGTGATGTTAGGTGACGCACAGAGTACTTACAAACAGAAACAGTGTGATGATGATAAAGGAAGAATTGAGGCATTTTGGCTTAAAAACTAACGATAAAGTTGAAGCTACAAGAGTTGTTAGCCGTTAGCTAGCCAGCAGCTAAAATCCGGGGGTAGTCGGTAGTGTTTTAGCTGCTTCTAAATCACTAATCCTCCCCTCCAGGGCGACAAATATAGTACGTTTCTTACAAGTATCATCCCTGCAGGACGAGGAATAGCTAAACATGCTCCACTTGCTTACTTGTTAAAAGGCCTACTGAAATGAATTTTTTTTTTATTGAAACGGGGATAGCAGATCCATTCTATGTGTCCTACTTGATCATTTCGCGATATTGCCATATTTTTGCTGAAAGGATTTAGTAGAGAACATCGACGATAAAGTTCGCAACTTTTGGTCGCTGATAAAAAAAAAGCCTTGCCTGTACCGGAAGTAGCGTGACGTCACCGGAGGAAGGGCTCCTCACATTTCCCCATTGTTTACAATGCAGTGAGAGAGATTCGGACCGAGAAAGCGACGATTACCCCATTAATTTGAGCGAGGATGAAAGATTCGTGGATGAGGAACGTGAGAGTGAAGGACTAGAGTGCAGTGCAGGACGTATCTCTTTTCGCTCTGACCGTAACTTAGGTACAAGCTGGCTCATTGGATTCCACACTCTCTCCTTTTTCTATTGTGGATCACGGATTTGTATTTGAAACCACCTCTGGTACTATATCCTCTTGAAAATGAGAGTCGAGAACGCGAAATGGACATTCACAGTGACTTTTATCTCCACGACAATACATCAGCGAAGCTCTTTAGCTACTGAGCTAACGTGATAGCATCTGGCTCAAATGCAGATAGAAACTAAATAAATAAATCCCTGACTGGAAGGATAGACAGAAGATCAACAATACTATTAAACCATGGACATGTAACTACACGTTTAATAATTCTCAGCCTGGCAAAGCTTAACAATGCTGTTGCTAACGACGCTGAAGCTAACTTAGCAACCGGACCTCACAGAGCTATGATAAAAACATTAGCGCTCCACCTACGCCAGCCAGCCCTCATCTGCTCATCAACACCCGTTCTCACCTGCGTTCCAGCGATCGATGGCGCGACGAAGGACTTCACCCGATCACAGATGTCTGCTATCCAAGTAAGTCCTCTTTGTTGTGTTGCTGCAGCCAGCCGCTAATACACCGATCCCACCTACAACTTTCTTCTTTGCAGTCTTTATTGTTCACTAAACAAATTGCAAAAGATTCACCAACACAGATGTCCAGAATACTGTGGAATTGTTCGATGAAAACAGAGCAGTTTGTATAGTGACACATTGGGTACGAATACTTCCGTTGCCGTCGTGACGTCACGCGCATACGTCATCATACAGAGACGTTTCCAACCGGAAGTTTAGCGGGAAATTTAAAATTGCACTTTATAAGTTAACCCTGCCGTATTGGCATGTGTTGCAATGTTAAGATTTCATCATTGATGTATAAACTATCAGACTGCGTGGTCTTTAGTAGTGGCTTTCAGTAGGCCTTTAACCGTGTGGTTACAGGTCCAGGGTTTGGTTCGGTGTCTCCTGATAGTAGAAGTAATAGTAGTATTGTTGATCTTCTGTCTATCCTTCCAGTCAAGGGCATGATTCTTCAGTTAAGCACGATGCTATCATGTTAGCTCCGAAGCTAAAGTGCTTCACCGATGTATTGTTGTGGAGATAAAAGTCACTGTGAATGTCCATTTCGCGTTCTCGACTCTCATTTTCAAGAGGATATAGTATCCAAGGTGGTTTAAAATACAAATCCGTGATCCACAATAGAAAAAGGAGAAATTGTGGAATCCAATGAGCCAGCTTGTACCTAAGTTACGGTCAGAGCGAAAAAAGATACACCCTGGCGTCCTGAAATGCACTCTAATCCTTCACTCTCACTTTCCTTATCCACAAATCTTTCATCCTCGCTCAAATTAATGGGGTAATCGTCGTTTCCTCGGTCCGAATCTCTCTCGCTGCTGGTGTAAACAATGGGGAAATGTGAGGAGCCCTTCAACCTGTGACGTCACGCTACTTCCGGTACAGGCAAGGCTTTTTTTTATCAGCGACCAAAAGTTGCGAACTTTATCGTCGATGTTCTCTACTAAATCCTTTCAGCAAAAATATGGCAATATCGCAAAATGATCAAGTATGACACATAGAATGGATCTGCTATCCCCGTTTGAATAAAAAAATGTCATTTCAGTAGGCCTTTAAGGTTGTCCATCGTATCAATGACGACCATCCATCTCTATGTTTTGTGAGTCCTCATGTGGCTGAACAGTCCAGTCTGTGATCCACATGATCTGCCGCAAACAGAGCAGGTGAAGGCACTGACTGGGGGTGCGGGTGTGGCAACGGCTTCATGCCTTCTTTGACGCTTCCTGGCTCGTTGTTCACCTCGGTCCACCTCAAGCCTATGAAGTCCTTGTTGGAGGAGCTGCCGCCAGGTGGAGCGTTGGGCTGCCGTGTCCTCCAGGCCGCATTTCTTCATGACAGTCTTCATTTGATCTTTATAACGCTTTTTTGGGCCTCCTGCCAAGCGGTGACCAAGATGAAGCTGACCATAAAGCACCTTGCGTGGTAAGCGTTCTTCTGGCATCCTGATAATCTGCATAACAATGCATCCTGGGTGACTGTAGCCTCCACACTGGTGCAGTTGGTCTTGCAGAGTATTTCCGTGTAAGGGACTCTGTCCTTCTAGGATATCCCCAGGATGCATTGTAAGGACCTGATGTGGAAGGCCTCCAGCATCCTGAGGTGGCGGCTGTACAGGGTCCATGCTTCACAGCTGTAGAGGAGGGTCGTCTTGACCACAGCTAAATAGACCGCTACCTTGGTATGTAGATTAAGGTCTTTGTTCTGGAAGACCCTTCCCCTGAGTCGGTCAAAAGATGCTAACGCCTGCTTGATCCTGTTTTGACTCTCCCTGTCGATACTGCAATCGTCGGAGAGAAAGCTGCCAAGGTATTTGAAAGAGTCCACTACTGCAAGTGGTTTATTGTCGATGGTGAAGGTTGGTGGATGAGGTGGAGGAGTGGATGCCCACTGGCATATTACCTCGGTTTTTGCCACGTTGACAGAGAGGCCCAGTCTGCCATAGGCACTTGCAGCGGCTGAGAGGGTAGCTCGCAGCGCTTCCGGTGTGTGGGCCACAACTGCGCAGCCATCTGCGTATTGGAGTTCAATGACTTGCACTGTAGCCTCCGGATGTTGAACAGGTTCCCATCAAGTCGGAAGTCGACGGTAACCCCACTGCCCTTCTTGATCCTCTCAAGGACGCATCCCTGGCGTACACCGGTGCACACCTTAAAGGGTTCTGATTCCTGGCAGCCATTAGTCACACGTGACATCATCCCTTCATGGAATTGCCTTCGGATGTTGACAAACTTCTGTGGGCAGCCGAACTTCAAGAGGATATTCCAGAGAAGCTCCCTGTTGACAGATCAATCAAAGCAATGAAGGGGTCCTGGTGCTGCTCCCTACACTTCTCCTGAAGCTGCCGTGTTGTGAACACCATGTCCAGAGTGCTCCAGTTCTTCCTAAAACCACATTGTGACTCTGACAACAGGTGTTCCGTGATGTTGTTTACCAGCCTGTATAACTGTAGAAATTGAAGTAGAAAAATCTAACAAAATAAATGTCAGTTGTGTTTATAGAACACCTGGATCATGTCTAGACACATTCAATCAAAAATTTGATTATTTGTTGTTAGGCTTATTTTAGGGGGGCTCAAGCCCCCCTAAAATGTTCTTAAGCCCCCCTAAATAATTTGGTGTTAAAAAAAAAAAAATCTATTTTTTTATTTTTTTTACAAATACATGCCGACCTATTCATTGTAAAGTGGCCCGAATATGAGTTTAAATAAATAATCATATAACCTGTCATTATTCACTCATTCCCCTCACTTCATAGCGTAAGGTAGAGAGCCCCTTTAGTGCGTCGGTATCCAATCCATTCCACTTGTTCATATAGAAAATGCCCACATCACTCAAAATCCAGTCTACGTTTTCTTTGCGACCTTGCTTGCGGTCCTTGGACTTGTTCATATAGAAAATGCCCACATCACTCAAAATCCAGTCCGCATTTTCTCTGCAACCTTGCTTGCGGTCCTGCAAGTGTACGAAGCACAGTAGCACACAGCACTGCAGAACAAGAACGTGAACGGATTCAAAATGGACATAGAACATTTTTCAAGAAAGTAAGTATTCATCACTGCTTGTAGTAAAATGTATCAGCTCCACTTTACACCAGGTCTGTGTTTGACAAAATGTTACATTCCCGCTCTAAAACAATGCTGCTACTTAGTTAGCTAGTTAGCCTGAAATGCATCATGAAAGTCCTTTGTATTTATAAAGTTAAATGTGCACTCTTTTTTACCATTTGCTATCTTTGGGGTTACTTCCTTCTGGAGCATCAGCTGTGTTTCTCACTTTACACATGGAGGAGAACAGGAGCTGAGCTCATTCACATATGACTATCATCACCAATAGTCAACATGATCCACAACATCCTCTAGTATACCTTTAAGTCATATATATGTATACATATACATATATATACACAGTTGTGCTCATAAGTTTACATACCCTGGGAGAATTGATGATTTCTTGGCCATTCTTCAGAGAATATGAATGATAACACAAAAACCTTTCTTCCACTCATGCTTAATGGTTGTGTGAAGCTATTTATTGGCAAACAACTGTGTTTACTCTTTTTAAATCAAAATGACAAAAGAAATTACCCAAATGACCCTGATCAAAAGTTTACATACCCCAGTGACTTTGATCTGATAACATGCACAAAAGTTGACACAAACAGGTTTGAATGGCTAATCAAGGTTCCAATCCTCACCTGTGACCTGTTTGTTTGTAATTAGTGTGTGTGTATAAAAGGTCAGTGAGTTTCTGGGCTTCTGACAGACCATTGCATCTTTCATCCAGTGCTGCACAGATGTTTCTGGATTCTGAGTCATGGGGAAGGCAAAATAATTGTCAAAGGATCTGCGGGAAAAGGTAATTGTACTGCATAAAATAGGAAAGGGGTATAAAAAGATATCCAAGGAATTGAGAATGCCAATCAGGAGTGTTCAAACGCTGATTAAGAAGTGGAAAATGAGGGATTCAGGTAGACCAGCAAAGATTTCAGCCACAACTGCCAGGAAAATTGTTCAAGATGCAAAGAAAAATCCACAAATAACTTCAGCTAAAATACAGGACTCTGAAAAATTGTGGTGTGGCTGTTTCAAGATGCACAATAAGGAGGCACTTGAAGAAAAATGGGCTGCATGGTCGAGTGGCCAAAAAGTTAAATTTTGGTCTCATCGCTCCAAATTACTTTGTTCCAGAAGTTTTGAGGCTTGTCTCTGTGCTGTTTGGCGTAATGTAAGCGGGATACTTTGTGACATTTGCGCAGAAATGGCTTTCTTCTGGCGACTCGACAATGCAGCCCATTTTTCTTCAAGTGCCTCCTTATTGTGCATCTTGAAACAGCCACACCACAATTTTTCAGAGAGTCCTGTATTTCAGCTGAAGTTATTTGTGGATTTTTCTTTGCATCTCAAACAATTTTCCTGGCAGTTGTGGCAGAAATCTTTGCTGGTCTACCTGAATCCCTCATTTTCCACTTCTTAATCAGCGTTTGAACACTGCTGATTGGCATTCTCAATTCCTTGGATTTCTTTTTAAACCCCTTTCCTGTGTTATGTAGTTCAATTACCTTTTCTCGCAGATCCTTTGACAATTCTTTTGCCTTCCCCATGACTCAGAATCCAGAAACATTCGTGCAACACTGGATGAAAGAGGCAATGGTCTTTCAGAAGCCCAGAAACTCACTGACCTTTTATACACACACATTAATTACAAACAAACAGGTCACAGGTGAGGATTGGAACCTTGATTAGCCATTCAAACCTGTTTGTGTCAACTTCTGTGCATGTTATCAGATCAAAGTCACTGGGGTATGTAAACTTTTGATCAGGGTCATTTGGGTACTTTCTTTTGTCATTTTGATTTAAAAAGAGTAAACACAGTTGTTTGCCAATAAATAGCTTCACACAACCATTAAGCATGAGTGGAAGAAAGGTTTTTGTGTTATCATTCATATTCTCTGAAGAATGGCCAAGAAATCATAAATTCTCCCAGGGTATGTAAACTTATGAGCACAACTGTGTGTGTGTATATATATATATATATATATATATATATATATGAAAGACTTAAAATTATACTAGAGGATGTTGTGGATCATGTTGACTATTGGTGATGATAGTCATATGTGAATGAGCTCAGCTCCTGTTCTCCTCCATGTGTAAAGTGAGAAACACAGCTGATGCTCCTGAAGGAAGTAACCCCAAAGATAGCAAATGGTAAAAAAGAGTGCACATTTAACTCAGGGGTTCGGCGGGGCCTCCGCCACGGAGGTAAAGACACATCCGACTTCTCATGTAAGAAAAAACTTCTCCCTATAGGCGTATTATGGATACCCCCAAACAATGTTCCCTCTAATTTTCCATCTGATTTGCAGGTTGTTTGATTGATGGATTGAAACTTTTACTAACAGATTGCAAAGGAAGAGAATACATTATATGAAACAGTACAGTTTGCACAGTACAGTAGATATTCCGTACAATTGACCACTAAATGGTAACACCCCAATAAGTTTTTCAACTTGTTTAAGTCGGGGTCCACGTTAATCAATTCATGGTAATCAGGGCCGGCCCGTGACATAGGCCGTATAGGCAAATGCTAAGGGCGCCGTCCATCAGGGGGCGCCACGCCAGTGCCACAAATGTTGGAGAAAAGAAGAAAAAAAAATTCTAAATACAAAAAATAATCCCACGTTAATTAAAATGCAAAGTAAAGCCTACTTAATAGAAATATTATTTGTTACAACATTACGCCCTCCCTCCCCCCGCACGGTGCGCCCTCTCCCTTCCCGTATCATGACTGTTTATGGACGTCACCGCATCAAAAAATCAACACAAGATGTCAAAACGGCCAAAACTGTCAGGTGCCCAGGGAAGAAAAAAGAGAAAAGAAGAGCATCCTGACCAGCCTACATGAAATTATTTGTCTGTTACAGAATGTGATAGTAACCTGGCTTTTTAGCATTAAGCTAATGTTACATGATTCGGCAATTGCTAATCAATAAATAGCTAGTTCTGTTTTAACGTCGGGTTAATTTTGTGGAGGGGGCTAAATTGTTATGGAAAATAATAATGTAGCGTTAGGTAATTACAGTACTCCCACCTTACATTCCTCAGGGACATTTGTATTAGATCTTTTCAGCAGGTGTTTTCTGTTTACATTGTTATTGCCTTCTGGTTAGCTAATGTTTGCCCTGCAGGTAATAGTCACTTTTCCACCCCTTTATATATTAGGTATAGTTGTAAGCCTAGTTGTTATAGTGCACATCATTAATGTTAATTAAGCAATATCACATGAGAGGGAATGCTGTTTTTTAATTTGAGCACTGCTGTGATTCGGTTAAAGATAATCATAACATAACATTCTCATATAATATGTAAATGTGCTTTCTTTAAGTAAAAAAAAAGGTCAAAGACAAAGCTATTCGGTTTCTTGTGAGTATGTACACTTCACTGCCGATGTGGGGGGGCGCCACCTAAAATCTTGCCTAGGGCGCCAGATTGGTTAGATGGTAATGTGTGTAAGATGTGTAATTTGTTGTGAGTTCATGCACTGTGTTGGTTTTGTTCTTTGAACATGGTGATGTTCATTTTGTGCACCAGTAAAAAAAACATGACTTTTTCTTGAATTTGAAAAAAAAAAAAATTGTATTTTTCACTAAAGAAGGGTTCGGTGAATGCGCATATGAAACTGGTGGGGTTCAGTACCTCCAACAAGGTTAAGAACCACTGCTGTAGAGAGTGAACTCCACATACTAAAGCAATGGTTTGATGCCAATAAACTATCAATCAACCTAAATAAAACAAAATATATCATTTTTGGAAATAGGAAAAATAACATACAGTTTCCTATAAGAATTGATTATATGGAGATAGAAAGGATGTATTCAACAACATTTTTGGGAATCTGTATAGATGATAAGTTAAATTGGAAACTTTACATAAATGTACTCAAGACAAAGATGGCAAAAATTATTGCTATGTTACATAAAATTAAAAACTCTGTAAATCAAAAGGCTCTTAACATGTTATATAATTATTTCGTGCTCCCATATCTAAATTATTGTGTTGAAATCTGGGGTATTAATTACAAATCAAACAACTCTATGTTCTTACTTCAAAAGAAATCCATTAGAATTGTAAATGATGCGGATTATCATGACCATACCAATGCTCTGTTTATTCAATTAAAAACATTAAAACTGCACGATCTTGTTGACCTCAACACTGCTATTGTGACGTATAAAGCTCATAACCACATGCTGCCTGGGTGTCTACAGGAGAGGTTTAAACCCAGGGAGAGGTTCAAAACCGAGAGAGAATCCCTGACCTCAGAGGTTCAGCTGTCTTTCAGAAAGCAAACATAAGAACTAGCTTAAAAAAGTAGATGTGTTTCTGTCAGGGGGGTTCATCTGTGGAACAGCTTGGATGATTCCTTAAAATGTTCCAGTTTCATTCACACATTTAAAAAACACTTTAAGACCAATGTCTTGAAAAAATATATCACTCTTGAATCAACACAGTAGGTAAAGGCCTACTGAAAGCCACTACTACCGGCCACGCAGTCTGATAGTTTATATATCAATGATGAAATCTTAACATTGCAACACATGCCAATACGGCCGGGTTAACTTACAAAGTGCAATTTTAAATTTCCCGCCACACTTCCGGTTGAAAACGTCTAGATATGATGACGTATGCGCGTGACGTCAATGGTTGATACGGAAGTATTTGGACCCATTGAATCCAATACAAAAAAGCTCTGTTTTCATCGCAAAATTCCACAGTATTCTGGACATCTGTGTTGGTGAATCTATTGCAATTTTTTTAATGAAAAATGGAGACTGCAAAGAAGAAAGTTGTAGGTGCGATCGGTGTATTAGCGACGAACTACAGCAACACAACCAGGAGGACTTTGAGATGGATAGCAGACGCGCTACCGTGAGTACAGCTTTGGCTTCCAAACATTTGATCGCTTGCCCGTACGTGCGTGTCGCTATGTGCATGTCACGTACGTAACTTTGGGGAAATATATGTTTCTTGCCGACTCTGATGGCGGCCGGGGTGTCGTCGAAAGCTACAACGCCCGCCGCCGCCGCCGTCCCGTAGCTAAGTTAGCTTCAATGGCGTCGTTAGCAACAGCGTTGTTAAGCTTCACCAAGCTGGAAATTATTAACCGTGTATTTACATGTCCATGGTTTAATAGTATTGTTGATCTTCTATCTATCCTTTTAGTCAGGGGTTTATTTATTTTGTTTCTATCTGCATTTGAGCCCGATGCTATCACGTTAGCTCAGTAGCTAAAGAGCTTTGCCGATGTATTGTCGTGGAGAAAAAAGTCACTGTGAACGTCCATTTCGCGTGCTCGACTCTCATTTTCAAGAGGATATAGTATCCGAGGTGGTTTCAAATACAAATCCGTGATCCACAATAGAAAAAGGAGAAAGTGTGGAATCAATGAACCCTTGTACCTAAGTTACGGTCAGAGCGAAAAAAGATATGTCCTGCACTGCACTCTAGTCCTTAACTCTCACTTTCCTCATCCACAAATCTTTCATCCTCGCTCAAATTAATGGGGTAATCGTCGCTTTCTCGGTCCGAATCTCTCTCGCTGCATTGTAAACAACGGGGAAATGTGAGGAGCCCTTCCTCCTGTGACGTCACGCTACTTCCGGTATAGGCAAGGCTTTTTTTTATCAGCGACCAAAAGTTGCGAACTTTATCGTCGATGTTCTCTACTAAATCCTTTCAGCAAAAATATGGCAATATCGCGAAATTATCAAGTATGACACATAGAATGGATCTGCTATCCCCGTTTAAATAAATAAAAAATCATTTCAGTAGGCCTTTAATACTATGATCAATGTTAATTAAAAACTAAATGTGGGATATAAATAATAATGGAAGTATAATAGTTTGTATATAGTATATAATTGGTACAAAGGTTTAACACATGTACAAGAATATTTCACATGCCTTTACTGTGTATATAACTGAACTGTGTTTACGTTGTGTATAATGTGTATTTATAATACGTTGTGCAAAGGACATTTCATAATTTTCGGAAGTTCATCTTGTACTTGACATTGTTTATAGGGTTAGGCGCAATAAGTGTTCAACTTCAGCCTAAACCCTTTCGGTCTGCAACATTTTCGTTTTCAATCCATAAATTTACAACTGTTTCTTTATTTTGTTGACCATTGACCGAAGAAAAATATACTAAACTAAACTAGCCCGTGTAGCATGACTTTAGCAACAGCCAGAAGTGAAATGCCTCGACTGTTGCCCCCTTGTCTTTGTAGATAGTGATAATATTGGCATCTATTGTGACTCCAGCAACAGGTCTTCCGTGATGTTGTCCACCAGCCTGTGTAGCCTGACTTTAGCAAGGACTTTATCAGCAACAGCCAGAAGTGAAATGCCACGACTGTTGCCGCAGAGGGACTTGTCCCCCTTGTCTTTGTAGATGGTGATAATATTGGCATCTCTCCACTGCAGAGGGACAGTTTCATGCTTCCACACTTTGCTGATGACAAGGAAAAGGGCAACGGATGGAAAGGTAGCCTCCTTGCTTGAAGATCTCTGCAGGGATGCTGTCAGGACCAGGGGTCTTGTTGTTTTTCAGAGACCTTATTGCACTCTTAACCTCTCCAAAAGTTGGTGGAAGCTCAAGGTCATGGATGGTCGGGTAGTGTCAGGTTCAAACACTGATGACATCTATTAAACAAGACAAGAAGCAAAGGATTAAACGGAGACAGAATTAAATTTGGCTCAGTGAGGAGAGACGCCTGGACACTGTACCCTTGCACAGTGTCATTACGCCCTGGCGAAAGATTGTACGCCACCTCTTTTATTTGGACTTTCCCTGATTACATGGCAACAGCTGTTTCTAAGGGACAAGGGTCGTAAACAGCCATCACCTTTGGTTACAGAACAGTTCAAAAGAAAAGGTCGTAAACAGTTCACAGAAAAGGTCGTAAAACAGTTGTTGTGGAGGGGAGTCTGGTCCTGCTTCCTCTTTGCTTTTGTAGTTGTTGGGTCAAGACAATATCTTTCTGTTGATTACAGTACATGAAAGAAACAGAACACCTTCATGTTGCTTCCCATCCTACACAGTGGGGTTTTACAAGCCTTCTGCTTGGTAGGATTAAAGACAGCTTTTGTCCTCTCGCCGGGAACTAATTGAAACACAACGTTTTGTGATAACTTAGATACAACTATTCTAACAGGTAGTCAGGTAGTTCCTCCAGAACTGAAGGGTCTGTTGGAGCGGGCTGATTTAAGATGAAGATTAAGATTAAAGATTAAAGTACCAATGATTGTCACACACACACTAGATGTGGTGAAATTTGTCCTCTGCATTTGTCCCATCCCCTTGGGGAGCAGTGGGCAGCAGCGCTAAATGTTCTGCCCATCTTTTGGTGATGAACTTCTGGTCTTTAATGAGGGTTGTACCATCGTTAGACTTCAGCGGGATGGTAGATGGTTTTCACTGCATCGTAAAAGTTGTGCATATCATTTTTGTTGGCATGAGATTGTATTTCAGCTGCCTTTGATATCCACCACTTATTCTTCAGGGCACGCAATTTTGACTGCACCTCCCTTATGGATGTTTGCCATTGCTGTCGGAGCACAGCTGAAGTGGGGTTATAGGGGGCGGCGTGGCGAAGTTGGTAGAGTGGCCGTGCCAGTAATCGGAGGGTTGATGGTTACTGGGGTTCAATCCCCACCTCCTACCATCCTAGTCACGTCCGTTGTGTCCTTGGGCAAGACACTTCACCCTTGCTCCTGATGGCTGCTGGTTAGCGCCTTGCATGGCAGCTCCCGCCATCAGTGTGTGAATGTGTGTGTGAATGGGTGAATGTGGAAATACTGCCAAAGCGGTTTGAGTACCTTGAAGGTAGAAAAGCGCTATACAAGTATAACCCATTTATCATTATTTATAGCCAATGGATTGGGATGCTGCCTCATAGAGCCTGGAGCTGATAGAGGTCCATTTGTCATTAATGGAGTCATCACTCTCCAGAATATACTCGATGTCTTCCAGGTTTTCGGCCAGAGAGAGACGGAGATTGTCCCGAGCCATAGGCTCTGCTAGCCGGGTACAGTCAAGCCTCTTCTTCCCTGACTTTTGAGGACTGATAGCAGGGCGTACTTGCCTGGTTATGATGAGCCGGTGGTCGGTCCAACACTCAGCTCCTCTCATTGCACGAGTTAGTGATACGTATTTTATGTCCGAGCTTCTCACAATGGCGTAATCAATCAGGTGCCAAGATGGTGTTTGTGATGGTCAAGTCATGCTCAGCACAGAGGCTTAGCAGCTGTAGGCCATTAGCATTGGCTTGTCCAATACCATGCCTGCCAATAACACCACTCCACACCCTGTTGTCCTTCCCAGCTCTGGCATTGAAATCGCCCAACAAGAAGATCTTGTCCTCCTGAGGTGTGCGGCGGAGGCCCTCATCTAATGCCCGGTAGAAGCGGTCCTTAAAGGCCTACTGAAATGATTTTTTTTTATTTAAACGGGAATAGCAGATCCATTCTATGTGTCGTACTTGATCATTTCGCGATATTGCCATATTTTTGCTGAAAGGATTTAGTAGAGAAAATCGACGATAAAGTTCGCAACTTTTGCTCGCTGATAAAAAAAAAGCCTTGCCTGTACCGGAAGTAGCGTGACGTCACAGGAGCTAGTATTCCTCACAATTCCCCATTGTTTACAATGGAGCGAGAGAGATTCGGACCGAGAAAGTGATGATTACCCCATTAATTTGAGCGAGGATGAAAGATTCGTAGATGAGGAACGTTACAGTGAAGGACTTGAGAGGCAGTGATGGACGTATCTTTTTTCGCTCTGACCGTAACTTAGGTACAAGCTGGCTCATTGGATTCTACACTCTCCTTTTTTTATTGTGGATCACGGATTTGTATGTTAAACCACCTCGGATACTATATCCTCTTGAAAATGAGAGTCGAGAACGCAAAATGGACATTCAGTGCCTTTTATCTCAACGACAATACATCGGCGAAATGCTTTAGCTACGAGCTAACGTGATAGCATCTTGCTTTAACTGCATATAGAAACAAAAAAATAAACCCCTGACTGGAAGGATAGATAGAAAATCAACAATACTATTAAACCGTGGACATGTAAATACACGGTTAATGCTTTCCAGGCTGGCGAAGGTTAACAATGCTGTGCTAACGACGCCATTGAAGCTAACTTAGCAACTTAGCAACGGGACCTCACAGAGCTATGCTAAAAACATTAGCTCTCCACCTACGCCAGCCAGCCCTCATCTACTCATCAACACCCGTGCTCACCTGCGTTCCAGCGATCGGCAGAAGGACGAAGGACTTCACCCGATGCGTTTGGCGGCCCGGAGACGTAGGAAGTCAAGGTGAGGTCGGCGGCTAGCGCTCCAACAAAGTCCTCCTGGTTGTGTTGCTGTAGTCCGCTGCTAATACACCGATCCCACCTACAACTGTCTTCTTTGCAGCCTTCATTGTTCATTAAACAAATTGCAAAAGATGTCCAAAATACTGTGGAATTATGAAATGAAAACAGAGCTTTTTGTATAGGATTCTACGGGGTACCATAACTTCCGTTACTCTGACTTCGTCACGCGCATACGTCATCATACCGCGACGTTTCAGCCGGATATTTCCCGGGAAGTTTTAAAAGTCACTTTATAAGTTAACCCGGCCGTATTGGCATGTGTTGCAATGTTAAGATTTCATCATTGATATATAAACTATCAGACTGCGTGGTCGGTAGTAGTAGGTTTCAGTAGGCCTTTAACATCTTTCTTTGATGGTAGCGTTGGTGCATAGGCACTAAGAAGGGTGGCGTATCTTCTGTTAGCCAGAGGGATTCTGAGTGACATGAGCCTTTCACTTATGCCAAACGGTGTTTCTGGGAGTTTTGGTAGGAGGCTGTTTTTTATTGCAAGTCCCACACCGTGCTGATACTCCCATCCTGGAGGGTATCCTTTTCAGAAGAAAGTGTAACCTTGCCCTTCTTCCTTCGGGGATCCTTCATCCAGGAGTCTGGTTTCACTAAGTGCAGCAATATCAACATTGTAGCGGTTACGTTCCGCTGCAATGAGTGCAGTTCTGCGCTGGGGTCTATCAGTGGTGATGCTAGTGTCCAGGAGTGTCCTTATGTTCCACGATGCCAGTTTAAGAGGGATTATTTTCTTTGGTTTATTTCGACCGCATAGTGGAATTCCCGACAGGTGCGGTAGCCTGTCCAGGATGGTTTTGAGTGGGAAATGTGTGGGCCACCTTTTCTAGGCCCTTCCCCAGTTGGGATGAGCAGTGCAATCCTAAATAGGGCTGCTCAGACGTACAGAGGTCTGCCGAGAGCAGCTCCTACTCAATTTCAGCTACTAGCGACCGTAGATAGCCCTGTACCGCTGGTGTGCAGGGTTCTGACTAGGAGCTTCCGGTGCATTCATACCTGCTCCCGTTATCAGACACCCCATCGCCACCAGACTTTGTTTCATTTCCGGTAGCTGGTCTCACCAAGGCAGAGATGAATACCTGCGCAGAGGAGCTTGTTTAAAGTGCCACTGGGGGTGCGCATGTCCCAGCAGCACTTCTTCACTGGAAGAGGGTGGGATCCGGTGGCAAGGGGAAGCCAGGACGAACGGCACTCTTCCACAGTTGCAGGAGGCTGCTGGAGCTCAAGTTTTTCGGAGGACCGCTTGTCGTGTGCCGCCAACCACGTTGCTTTTCTCTCAGGGTGTGCTCCCCAAGCCTTTGTCTTCTTAGACTTACCTACAAGGCTGCGGGTCTTCACCGTGTCCCTGGCTGGGGGGCAGTCAGGTACTAGGCCTTTGCCAAGGGCCACCTGGGGTAACAGTAGTTAAGGGGTTAACCTCCTAGTGCCCCAAGACCCCCAAAGAGGAGCCTCCACTGCCGGATGCACTTTAACGTCATGCCCAGGACACATGCTTCACTACACACCGTAGGAGGATACAATAGCTCACAGCTAACAGCAAGCTAGCGCTCCTGAATGTAAACAAATGCCATTGGTGGGTTTATATACACAGACATCGACTGTAATGATACCAAGTCCCTGGACACATGAAAACGTTAATAAACTGGAATTAAAACTGGAAGTAGGTGTACGTTACATCCGGTTGCCATTTTGTTTTCTTGATCTTTAAGAAATCCGCCATTTTTTGAGGTCTGGACGCCATAGTTATCTAAGACCACTATAGGCGGAAGGATGTATGTCAGGTTCAAACACTGATGACATCTAATAATCAGACAAGGAGCAAGGAATCATGCAGAGACAGAGTTCAACTTAGCTCGAGGAGGCACGTGTTTTGGGCTGTATTTTAGTTACAGATCCAAACTATGTTCTAAAAGTCCAGCCCTCGCGCCTCCTCTATTTATTTGGAAGGGCCTTATTACATCACTGAAGCTGTCGCTGAGGGAAGGGGGTAATCTCGACAACTCCAGTTAAACACAATATATGACTATAGAATAAATAAAAATTAGTTGACGCCTTGTCTCTGCTCTGTCTGCGTCACGGCGGTGTCCGGCCTTGGCAGCCAGCAGGCCGAGTCTGGACACAACACTGATAAAGTCGGGTCCACCTTTTGCAGCTATTACAGCTTCAACTCTTCCGGGAAGGCTGTCCACAAGGTTGCGGAGTGTGTTTATAGGAATTTTCCACCATTCTTCCAAAAGCGCATTGGTGAGGTCACACACTGATGTTGGTCGAGAAGGCCTGGCTCTCAGTCTCCGTTCTAATTCATCCCAAAGGTGTTCTTTCGGGTTCAGGTCAGGACTCTGTGCAGGCCAGTCAAGTTCATCCACACCAGACTCTGTCATCCATGTCTTTATGGATCTTGCTTTGTGCACTGTCATGTTGGTAGAGGAAGGGGCCCGCTCCAAACTGTTCCCACAAAGTTGGGAGCATGGAATTGTCCAAAATGTTTTGGTATCCTGGAGCATTCAAAGTTCCTTTCACTGGAACTTAGGGGCCAAACCCAACTCGTTACAAACAAACCCACACCCTAATTCCTCCTCCACCAAATTTCACACTCGACACAATGCGGTCCGAAATGTAGCGTTCTCCTGGCAACTTCCAAACGCAGACTGGTCCATCAGATTGCCAGATGGAAAAGCGTGATTCATAACTCCAGAGAAGGCGTCGCCACTGCTCTGCATTGGACTTGGTGATGTATGGCTTAGACGCAGCTGCTCGGCCATGGAAACCCATTCCATGAAGCTCTCTGCGTACCGTACGTGGGCTAATTTGGAAGGTCACATGAAGTTTGGAGTTGCAGAAAGTCTTTGCACTATGCGCTTCAGCGTCCGCTGACCCCTCTCTGTCAGTTTACGTGGCCTACCACTTGGTGGCTGAGTTGCTGTTGTTCCCGAACTCTTCCATTTTCTTATAATAAAGTTGACTTTGGAATATTTAGGAGCGAGGAAATTTCACGACTGGATTTGTTGCACAGGTGGCATCCTATGACAGTTCCACTGAGAGCGGCCCATTCTTTCACAAATGTTTGTAGAAACAGTCTCCATGCCTAAGTGCTTGATTTATTACACCTGTGGCCGGGCCAAGTGATTAGGACACCTGATTCTCAACATTTGGATGGGTGGCCAAATGTTTTTCTTTCTCTTTTTCTAATTTCACACATCTCTGAAAGAGGTCCAGGGAGCCACTAGGGCGGCGCTAAAGAACTCCACGCAGCTCTACAGCCCGCCCTAAAGGGCCGTTTGACTTTTTACAAGTCCTATAACGATAGAGTCAAAGTGGGCTTACAGTACCAGTAGTTGCCTCTATATTGGAGCTATTATCGCATAAATCTGATTTATGACGCCAAAAGACTTCCAGAGTTTGCAAGTAAATAAATATGATCAAAATTGTATCAATCTCAGGGAGATTGCCGAGCCATTTCGAGAGATAATGAGGAGAGGAGACGTAGAGGAGGAGCCACAGATCCCTTCCCCATCAACAACAATGCTAATCATGCAGTCTATTACTTTAAGAATAATAATGATCTTGGGTGTTGTGTTTTTGAGCCCGAGAACAAAGAGGATGAGCAATAAGTTTTAGATGCCGAGTGCTAAACGGATGTAGCTTTATTGTGACTTTGCTAGGTGCTAAACATACAAACTAACTAGAAATGTCCAATAATGGCTTTTTTGCCGATATCCCGATATTGTCCAACTCTTAATTACCGATTTCGATATCAACCGATACCGATATATACAGTCATGGAATTAACACATTATTATGCCTAATTTTGTTGCGATGCCCCGCTGGATGCATTAAACAATGTAACAAGGTTTTCCAAAATAAATCAACTCAAGTTATGGGAAAAAAAAATGCCAACATGGCACTGCCATATTTATTATTGAAGTCACAAAGTGCATTATATGATTTAACATGCCTCAAAACAGCAGCTTGGAATTTGGGACATGCGCTCCCTGAGAGAGCATGAGGAGGTTGAGGTGGGGGGGAGGGGTGTAGCGGGGGGTGTATATTGTAGCGTCCCGGAAGAGTTAGTGCTGCAAGGGGTTCTGGGTATTTGTTCTGTTGTGTTACGGTTCGAAATGTGTTTGTCATTCTTGTTTGGTGTGCGTTCACAGTGTGGCGCATATTTGTAACAGTGTTAACGTTGTTTATACGGTCACCCTTAGTGTGACCTGTATGGCTGTTGACCAAGTATGACTTGCATTCACTTGTGTGTGTGAAAAGCTGTAGATATTATGTGACTGGGCCGGCACGCAAAGGCAGTGCCTTTAAAGTTTATTGGCGCTGTGTACTTCTCCCTACGTCCGTGTACACAGCGGCGTTTTAAAAAGTTATACATGTTACTTTTTTAAACCGATACTGATGATTTTGAAACCGATACCGATATATATATATATCTCTAAAACTAACACTAATAAACCATGGTAAAACAAACACTTACTGTACAATTTCCACTCTCGCTGGGATATCAACCAACGGGAGGCTCACATAATCCCGTTTAGATGAAGAATCAATCACAATCCTCACGAAGGGTTAAAATAAAGTTGCCGCAGCTAGCGTCTTTTTTCGCCATCTCGGGGGAAGCGGAAGTGGACCAGCCTGTCGGTCCGTGGCCACATTTGTCTACTACCAAGTGAGAGATGCATGGATTATAATGGAGAATGTACTTTTAGCAAGTAGCTGCCGTCTCAGTGCGTCAACAATAGCAGCGTAAACTGGCGTTGGCTCGCTGCTATCAATGCGCCGCTGAAATAGTCTGTCTGCGTTAGCGCTTTTTTTATTTTTTTTTTATTTATTTATTTATTTATTTTTATTTTTTATTTTTTATTTTTTTATAATGTCCTGCCCAGCTTCTCGGGCAAATCATATAGCAGATGTAGATGCCCATATCGGCTGTTCAGATTTACTTTACAAAAGAGAAGTGTAGGATACTTCTCTTGTTGCCTTACTTGTATTTTGACTTTATTAAATGTATTTATATTATCATTTGGTGCAGCCGGGCCGGAGCAGGAGGGGATAGAAAGAGAGAAAAAGGAAGACAGAGGGGGGAATTGCGGGGACAAGAGGGGGATTAGACAGAGAGACAAAAACAACAACAACAACAACAACAACAATAGAGCAACATCAGCAAATACGACATGTACAAATATGATGGTAAAAGTAATAGCAAATAAGCAGTTAGCGAAAATAAAAATAAAAATACAGAAATGACCATGAGCATTATTACACTAAAAATTGAGCAATATGAATACCAATAGAAATAGTGCTATTGATAATAAACAATACCAGTACTTTACCTTTATTATCAACAATACAATTGTTCAAATGCAACAATACATATACGTAATGATAACTTGAGATACGAAAGAATGCAGAAAAATGGAGGGGAAGAAAGAGAAGCAACCTTAACCTTGTAGATTGTTATAGTAACAATAGGTTAAGCTTTGTCAGTGTGCCATGTGTTATACCCAGTTTACCCTAGGGCAACAACGTTAATATATGTTTGATGAAACGTGATTATGTGCATGAGTGTATGTGTGCATATGTACTTGTATATGTACAGTATGTGTATATGTGTGCTTGTACAGTGAATGTATATGTACAGTATGTGTATACAGTATGTGTGTTTGAACAGTGAATGTATATGTACAGTATGTGTAAATGTGTGTTTGTACAGTGAATGTATATGTACAGTATATGTATGTGTGTGTTTGTACAGTGAATGTATATGTGTAGTATGTGTATGTGTGTGTTTGTACAGTGAATGTATATGTACAGTATGTGTATATGTATGTTTTTACAGTGAATGTATATGTACAGTATGTGTATACAGTATGTTTGTATAATGAAATGTGCGTGTGGATGTACGAACTTTGAGTGTGTAAATATGTACTGTATTTATTTGTATATGTATGTGGGAGCGTAGGTACCTATGTATGTGTGTATGTATGTGTGTGAGTATATGTGAATTTGCATGTACAATACATTTGACTCCCAGTGTGTGCGGGAGCCAGAGTACGGCCCCAGCCTCCCCGAGAACCCATCCCACAAACAGTAGGTGTGGTGCCCAGGGAACCAGGGGCCACCGCCCCCACGCAGCCAAGCCGGACAGCGACAGGAACCCCAGAGCCTGGCCCACCGTGCCGCCCACAAGGGCCAGCAGCAGGCCGCAGACAGACGCACCCGGCAGAGGACAAGGCACGAGAAAAGCAGGGGGAAGCCAGACCCCAAGCCAGCGAGAGACCACACCCCACACGGACAGAAAGGCGGGACGCCCCGCCCAAGGGGCCCGGAGACCCCCCGCAACCGGACGGGAAGACCGCCCCCGCCCCACCGGCAACAGGGCCCCCACGAGCCCCCCCCCCACCCCCGGAGAGCGCGGCGAGGCCAGCCCACGGCCACCCCACCCAAGCCGGCCGCCACAGGACCACCCAGCACGGGGCCACAGGAACCACCCACCCCACCCGCAGGGACCCCAACGATGGAGATGGAACAACCAGCAACCGCCCCGCCGAGGCCCCCCCCCCCCCTGAGGTAGGGGAATAAATAAATAAAATAAATAAATACATAATAATAATAATAATAATATTAATAAAATATATTTAAAAAAAAAAAAAGGGGGGGGGGGAAATAAATAAATAAATAATTAAATCTATTTATAAAAAAAATAAATAAATAAATAAATAAAGAATTAAAAGAAGATCACAGACATGCTGACACACAAGGTCGCTACCCCAACAACTGGCCGACTCGCAGCACCTCGGAATACCCTGCAGCACCAAGCCACCACAGTAGACGCAGGGACCAGACCCAGCAGGCCCCAACCAAGACGGGCACCCGGAAGGGATGGACGGCGGGACCCAGGAGCTCCAGACACGCAGTCCGGATGCAGTAGCCTGAGGCGCCGACCCCCACCCGACAGGCAGGCCCAGAACGTACCCCCAGAAATATACATACATATATATATATACATACACATAAACATACACATGTACACATACACACACATACACATGCATACACATACACATATATATACATACATACATACATACATACATACACACACACACATACACATACATATACACAGTTTGTCAGCCCCGACAACCACCACGCGCGCGCGCTGCCACCAGTCACAACATCAGCCACCCCCCTGCACCAGACCCAGCAGCCACGGGCGCCCACACCACAAACAAACGGCAGCAGAAACAGCAGCCACAACACCCACAGACAGCCAGCACCACCCAATCAAATCAAAGCGATCAAAAAAAAAACCGCGACCGGCAACCACACGCCAACAGGATCACAGATACCAGCCAGCGCCAGCCCGCCAGCAAGCCCAAACGCCAACACGCAAACAAGAGACACCAACACTCCCCCCCCCCCGCCAAAAGACCCCACCACCCCAACCCAAACCCGCACAAACACACCACCGCCCAAACAACCGAGACACAGTATCCAGACCAGACACGGGCGCCGCGCCGCCACCACATCAAGTCGCCAACAGAGACCCCACAGCGCAAGGTCGGGCCACACGGGCACGGACCCCACCCAACAGGAAGCGAGACCCGCGCGACGCCACACACAAATAAATAATAAGATTAAACAAAAAAAACAATAATTTAAAAAAAAAAAAAAAAAAAAAAAAAAAAAAAAACAATAATAAAATGAAAAACTAATTAAATTAAAAATAACAAATACAAATAATTAAATAAAATAAAGTAGGTAAATAATAAAAATGATTTTTAAAAAAATAAAATAAAATAAAATAAAAATAAATAAATATATATATATACATATATACATACACATACATACACATACACATACACATACAGCGTTAGCGCTTATAATAAAATCGCTCAGCAACAATGGAGTATTGTTGGCTGTTTCCGGATGTTTTTTACAGGGTAAAGTGGGCACAATAGGGGGCCCTCCATCTGTTGATTTGATTGTTAGCTATTTATTTACGATTTCAAATGCATAAAAAAGCCAAACATATGTTCTTATGTTACATAAGGTTTGTGAATGATAAACAGCACATCTCTTTACACTTTTGCGTACTTCCAGTATGATGTAAACAAATGCCATGGGTGGCTCTACACCTAACATTCACTGTAATGATACCAAGTACAGTAGCGTATCTAGTAGGGTTGTACGGTATACCGGTATTAGTATAGTACCACAATACTAATGAATCATATTCGGTACTATACCGCCTCTAAAAATTACCGGTCCTGCACAATAAGGAGGCACTTGAAGAAAAATGGGCTGCATGGTCGTGTCGCCAGAAGAAAGCCATTTCTGCGCAAATGTCACAAAGTATCCCGCTTACATTACGCCAAACAGCACAGAGACAAGCCTCAAAACTTCTGGAACAAAGTAATTTGGAGTGATGGCTTTCTTCTGGCGACTCGACCATGCAGCCCATTTTTCTTCAAGTGCCTCCTTATTGTGCATCTTGAAACAGCCACACCACAGAGAGTCCTGTATTTCAGCTGAAGTTATTTGTGGATTTTTCTTTGCACCTCGAACAATTTTCCTGGCAGTTGTGGCAGAAATCTTTGCTGGTCTACCTGAATCCCTCATTTTCCACTTCTTAATCAGCGTTTAAACACTGCTGATTGGCATTCTCAATTCCTTGGATATCTTTTTATACCCCTTTCCTGTTTTATGCAGTTCAATGACCTTTTCTCACAGATCTTTTGACAATAATTTTGCCTTCCCCATGACTCAGAATCCAGAAACATCTGTGCAGCACTGGATGAAAGATGCAATGGTCTGTCAGAAGCCCAGAAACTCACTGACCTTTTATACACACACATTAATTACAAACAAACAGGTCACAGGTGAGGATTGGAACCTTGATTAGCCATTCAAACCTGTTTGTGTCAACTTTTGTGCATGTTATCAGATCAAAGTCACTGGGGTATGTCAACTTTTGATCAGGGTCATTTGGGTACTTTCTTTTGTCATTTTGATTTAAAAAGAGTAAACACAGTTGTTTGCCAATAAATAGCTTCACACAACCATTAAGCATGAGTGGAAGAAAGGTTTTTGTGTTATCATTCATATTCTCTGAAGAATGGCCAAGAAATCATAAATGTAAACTTATGAGCACGACTGTATATATAAATAAAATAAACACTTGAGTGATAGGGATGATGTTCGTTAAGAAATTATCGATGTCGATGCCATTAGCGAATCTTCTTATCAAACCGATTCCTTATCGAATCTCTTATCGAATCCAGATAGGTAGTTGTGTGTGCACTAAGTTCCAAAAGCCATAGATGTCATGTGACCGGGCCGGCACGCTGTTTATATGGAGGAAAAGCGGACGTGACTGAGGACAGCATGCGGCCGTTAAAGGGTGAAGGTTTCAGGTGAGAGAGGACGCTAGAGGCACGCCCCCAATATTGTTGTCCGGGTGTAAATCGGGAGAAATTCGGGAGAATGGTTGCCCTGGGAGGGGTTGGCAAGTATGATGATTACATCGGTTTTTTTAGCATCACAAAAAAAAATGTTGTTTAAAAAAAATTCATATTATGTTTATAAAGTCAGGAAATAAGTCCCTGGACACATGAGGACTTTGAATATGACCAATGTATGATCCTATAACGACTTGGTATCAGATTGATGCTCACATTTGTGGTATCATCCAAAACTAATGTCAAGTATCAAACAACAGAAGAATAAGTGATTACCGTAATTTCCGGACTATAAGCCGCACCTGACTATAAGCCGCACCAGCTAAATTTAGGGGAAAATACAGATTGCTCCATATATAAGCCGCACCCGACTATAAGCCGCAGGGTTTTGATGTGTAATTAGCGTAGTATAAAGGGGTTCCTGCTACCACGGAGGGGATTGTCGGGACAGAGATGACTGTTTGGGAACGCAAAGCGTCCCATTTATTAACAATAAATCTTTCAATCATTCAATCAAACTTTCACATCTTTGACATGGCGAACAGCATTCGTGCAGAGTACAAATAATACAACGGTGCAAAGTAATACAAAGTGCTCGCCTGTACGTTATCAAAATAACCAGCCTACCGGTATATGAAAAGTCAGTCTTTAATCATTGTGTCATCGTCTTCCTCCTGCGTACTAAAACCACCGAAATCCTCTTCGTCGGCGTCGGAGAAGAACAGGCCGTAAATAAGCCGCACCCTTGTATAAGCCGCAGGGACCAGAACGAGGGGAAAAAGTAGCGGCTTATAGTCCGGAAATTACGGTATTACATTTTAACAGAAGTGTAGATAGAACAAGTAAGCAGATATTAACAGTAAATGAACAAGTAGATTAATAATCCATTTTCTACCGCTTGTCCTTAATAATGTTGACAAAATAACAGGTAGATAAATGACACAATATGTTACTGCATATGTCAGCAGACTAAATTAGGAGCCTTTGTTTGTTTACTTACTACTAAAAGACAAGTTGTCTAGTATGTTCACTATTTTATTTAAGGACAAACTTGCAATAAGAAACAAATGTTTAATGTACCCTAAGATTTTTTTGTTAAAATAAAGCCAATAATGCCATTTTTTGGCGGTCCCCTTTATTTTGAAAAGCACCGAAGACAAGACTACCATAGGGACGTGGAATCTACGGAAATTGCCGAACATATTTGGGAGCGGAATATTCAAAACGGCCGACCAAATTAGTGGCATTTTGTGACAGCTTGGATGGTATTTTCACATACTTTGGACACAATGGAACACAAATAATGGTATAAAGTCAACTTGTTTTTCCACCGCGGGGTGCACCCTGGACATGTCGCCACCTCATCGCAGGGCCAAATCGCAACGTATTTCCCTAAATATGTGGCGATTCCCTTTAGAGGACCCCCCCCCCTTCCCCCGCAAAGCCCATTCAAGTACAAACCCACAAGTCGCTGCATGAAAAGACAGGTGAGGCCCCCCAAGCTGGAGGATAGAAATGTATTTTCCTCGGTAAGTACGCTTGGAAGAATGTTTGACTTGCTCCTCTTGGGGGCAAGAGCGCATACCTCCCCGCCGCCGTGACCCCTCCTCGCTTGTCACGCACGGCTTCACCACGCCATCCAGCTGCAGCCGGGCGCAGCGAGCCCTCATCAATCAGCGTGGCCTTGGGGTGACAGCCCGTCACAGCCCGTCACGGAAACTGAGCCACGCCGAAAGTGAGAGTTGACCTCTCTGCGAACTGGAGTCACACCCAACAAACATCCAAGGGACACAAGACAAGTATGCTGCGCTCAGTAGAGGTGCACATAAAAAAAATCCGGTTCACAACCGGATGCCGATTCTTGTCCATCTCGATTCTAAATTGAATCAACATTTTCAAAAATCGAGGAAGGCTAGCATGCTAAAGTTAGCATGTTAAAAATGATTATCAAGGTAAAAGTTGATTTTCAAGACAAAAAATGATTATCAAGGTAAAAGTTGATATTCAAGACCAACAATGATTTTCAAGGTAAAAGTTGATTTTCAAGACAAAAAAATATTTTCAAAGTAAAAGTTGATTTTCAAGACAAAAAATGCTTTTCAAGGAAAAAAATTATTTTCAAGACAAAAAATTATTATCAAGATAAAAGTTGATTTTCAAGACAAAAAATTATTTAGGAGTTTGCGTGTCCCAATGATCCTAGGAGCTATGTTGTCCGGGGGCTTCCATGCCCCCTGGTAGGGTCTCCCAAGACAAACAGATCCTAGGTGAGGGATCAGACAAAGAGCAGCTCGAAGACTTCTATGGGAATGCCAGAACAAAGACTCCGATTTCCCTCGCCCAGACGTGGGTCACCGGGGCCCCCCTCGGGAGCCAGGCCCGGAGTTGGGGCACGATGGCGAGCGCCTGGTGGCCGGGCCTGTCCCCATGGGGCCCGGCCGGGCACAGCCCGAAGAGGCAACGTGGGTCCCCCCTCCAATGGGCTCACCACTCATGGGAGGGGCCATAGAGGTCGGGTGCGTTGTGAGCTGGGCGGCAGCCGAAGGCAGGGAACTTGGCGGTCCGATCTTCGGCTACATAAGCTAGCTCTTAGGACGTGGAATGTCACCTCGCTGGGGGGAAGGAGCCTGAGCTAGTGCGCGAGGTGGAGAAGTTCCGGCTAGATATAGTCGGACTCACTTCGACGCATAGCAAGGGCTCTGGAACCAGTTCTCTTGAGAGGGGCTGGACTCTCTTCCACACTGGCGTTGCACGCAGTGAGAGGCGACGTGCTGGGGTAGCAATTCTTGTTGCCCCCCCAGCTCAAAGCCTGCATGTTGGAGTTCAACTCAGTGGACGAGAGGGTAGCTTCCCTCCGCCTTCGGGTGGGGGGACGGGTCCTGACTGTTGTTTGTGCTTAATAAATATCTTGTCTTTGCAGTCTATTCAATTGAATATAAGTTGAAAAGGATTTGCAAATCATTGTATTCTGTTTTTATTTACCATTTACACAACGTGCCAACTTTAGTGGTTTTGGGTTTTGTACATTTGTTGTGTTTGTTCTCTTTTGTTTTATACTTAAATCTACCACGTTGACATTAGTTAAGTTTGTAGTTATGTTACCTTTAATCCGGCTACCCTGGTGTCATTTTGACAATTGTCTTGTTTATATTACAACGGTAATATTTGAATGATGATAAATTAATGTGTTGTGGCAGTTGCAGATGTCACCAATGCGGCGGTTTGAGGAAACAAATCGGTTGCTTTTCCCACACACGTCTTTAACGGTGAACTGCCAACATGAGAATGCTAAAATTGTCAGGTCCAAACACTGATGACTATTAAACGAGACAAGAAGCAAGGAATTAAACAAAGACAGAATTACATTTGGCTCAATTTGAGGAGAGACGCCTGGGCTGTACTATTGAACAGTCTCCAGCACGCTCTGGCGAAAGATTGTACGCCACCTCTTTTTATTTGGACTTTCCCTGTTTACATAACAACAGCTCTTTCTAAAAGAATGGGGGGTATGTTTTCGGTCACATTAACACAAAAGAAAAAGATGCCTCGGGCTTGGACTGGTCCTGGATCGAGCTTGGGCAAGTCTTGGATCACAATAGATAACCCCTCCCGTCTCCTCTCATCGTACACAGCGGAACTTTCCAAGCCTTTGGCTTGGTGCAACAAAGACAGCCTCTTGTCTGTTCACTGGGAACTCAGCGTAGGAAAAGTTTTTTGATAATTCACATACAATTTTTCTGACAAAAATGCTGCACCAGTTTTTTCCCTCAGAATTTTCAACTACCTCGAAGTGTTTTGCCAAGAGGATTGTTTGTAAGAATATGCATGTTCAGTTTTTGGCCAAAGTAAAAACAATCTGAAGTTGTCTTTATTTTTAAGTTATCATGCCATGATTTTACCATCTATTGGTAATACATTTCCCTCCATGCGGCCACTGAGCTAAAATGAGTTTGACACACACACATGCGAGATGTATAGATCAGGGATTTTTAACCTGTTCGGTCTTTCTTTACCTGGGGGTTAAAAAAAAAAAAATCTCTGGCTTTTATTTTGAAAGGGATATTTTTCAATGCACCAGGGTGTCTTCTATCAATGCTACTAAAGATGGCGACAGGGCTCTGTAGTGCTATTTGTTAGTTTTCTGCTGTTAAGAGGACCGTGATAGTCTGGTCTCTTGTTATTGTTTTTGTTTATTACCAACATGCATACAGTAAAATACATATATTACATCATAACACGTGGCTTAGCATTGTCTTGCTGAAATAAGCAGGGGCGTCCATTATAACGTTGCTTGGATGGCAACATAAGTTGCTCCATAACCTGTATGTACCTTTCAGCATTAATGTCGCCTTCACAGATGTGTAAGTTACCCATGTCTTGGGCACTAATACACCCCCATACCATCACAGATGCTGGCTTTTACACTTTACGCGTAGAACAATCCGGATGGTTCTTTTCCTCTTTGGTCCGGAGGAAACGACATACGCAGTTTACAAAAACAATTTGAAATGTGAACTCGTCAGACCACTGAACACTTTTTCCACTTTGCATCAGTCCATCTTGGATGAGCTCGGGCCCAGCGAAGCCGGGGGCGTTTCTGGGTGTGGTTGATAAATGGCTTTGGCTTTGCATAGTAGAGTTTTAACTTGCACTTACAGATGTAGCGGCTAACTGTAGTTACTGACGGTGGTTTTCTGTAGTGTTCCTGAGCCCATGTGGTGATATCCTTTACACACTGGTGTCACTTTTTGATGCAGTACCGCCTGAGGGTACGAAGGTCCGTAATATCATCGCTTACGTGCAGTGATTTCTCCAGATTCTCTGAACCTTTTGATGATATTACGGAGCGTAGATGGTGAAATCCCTAAATTCCTTGCAATAACTGGTTGACAAATGTAGTTCTCAGACTGTTGGACAATTTGCTCACGCATTTGTTGACAAAGCGGTGACCCTCGCCCCGTCCTTGTTTGTGAATGATTGCTTTTAGACCCAATCATGGCACCCACCTGTTCCCAATTAGCCTGCTCACCCGTGGGATGTTCCAAATAAGTGTTTGACGAGCATTCCTCAACTTTCTCAGCCTTTTTTGCCACTTGCGCCAGCTTTTTTGAAGCATGTTGCAGGCATCAAATTCCAAATGAGCTAATATTTGCAAGAAATAACCAGTTTGAACGTTAAGTATCTTGTCTTTGCAGTCTATTCAATTGAATATAAGTTGAAAAGGATTAGCAAATCATTGTATTCTGTTTTTATTGACCATTTACACAACGTGCCGGCTTCACTGGTTTTGCGGTTTGTAGAGAAACGTGGTGCGTGTTTCACACTTTGGGAATGGGGGATATAGAGTGAAGCAGGATGATTTAGGGTGAATACTAATTGGAGGCCAAGAAAGACCTTCATTGATTACAAAGGACAATGACGAGGCTCCAAGAGTGGGGGAAAAAAAAGAGAATCCTGTTATTTCCTCTTGTTGTCACCTCCGATGTGTTTTTGTGTGGCGCGTTTTGTCCATGTGTGTGTGTGTGTGTTTGTGTGTGTGTGTGTCGGCTGGCAGCCAGTGTGCGAGTGTGACAATGCCCTCGTTGTGTCAGCGAGCCAACACAAGCTTCCTCTCCCGGAGCGGCCATAAAGATGTCTGAAAGAGAGCTACAGTCCGGCAACACACACACTGGACTTGTTGTCCACCTGTGTCAGCAGGACACCAGCACAGCATCTACGTTGTCTACACGAGTCCTCGGTTCAGGTCTCCATACACGGTGTGGAACCGCTCCCTAAGGTCAATCATCTTCTAAATGTGTATGTAGCGTTATCACTGGAGGACCAGGCTAAGGGTGTTACACGGAGAGTACATGCAGGCAGGAGCAGCCAAGGTAATTGCTTAACTGGCTTGAAACAAAAAATAAATAAGCCGAAGGCAGGGCACTTGGAGGTCCTGAGCTAGTGCGCAAGGTGGAGAAGTTCCGGCTGGATATAGTCGGACTCACTTCGACGCACAGCAAGGGCTCTGCATGAACCAGTTCTCTCGAGAGGGGCTGGACTCTTTTCCACTCTGGCGTTGCACGCAGTGAGAGGCGACGGGCTGGGGTGGCAGTTCTTGTTGCCCCCCGGCTCAGAGCCTGCACGTTGGAGTTCAACCCGGTGGACGAGAGGGTAGCTTCCCTCCGCCTTCGGGTGGGGGGACGGGTCCTGACTGTTGTTTGCGCTTACGCGCCAAGCGGCAGCTCAGAGTGCCCACCCTTTTTGGATTCACTCGAGGGAGTACTTGAGGGTGCTCCCCCGGGTGGTTCCCTCGTTCTACCGGGGGACTTCAACGCTCATGTTGGCAACGACAGTGAAACCTGGAGAGGCGTGATTGGGAAGAATGGCCGCCCGGATCTGAACCCGAGTGGTGTTTTGTTATTGGACTTTTGTGCCCGTCACAGATTGTCCATAACGAACACCATGTTCAAGCATAAGGGTGTCCATATGTGCACTTGGCACCAGGACACCCTAGGCCGCAGTTCCATGATCGACTTTGTATTCGTGTCATCGGATTTGCGGTCTCATGTTTTGGACACACGGGTGAAGAGAGGGGCGGAGCTTTCTGCCGATCACCACCTGGTGGTGAGTTGGCTGCGATGGTGGGGGAGGATGCCGGACAGACCTGGCAGGCCCAAACGCATTGTGAGGGTCTGCTCGGAACGCCTAGCAGAGTCTCCTGTCAGAGAGAGTTTCAATTCCCGCCTCCGGAAGAACTTTGAACATGTCACAAGGGAGGTGCTGGACATTGAGTCCAAGTGGACCATGTTCCGCACCTCTATTGTCGAGGCGGCTGATTGGAGCTGTGGCCGCAAGGTGGTTGGTGCCTGTCGTGGCGGTAATCCTAGAGCCCGCTGGTGGACACCAACGGCGAGGAATGCCGTCAAGCTGGAGAAGGAGTCCTATTGGGTTCTTTTGGCTCATAGGACTCCTGAGGCAGCGGACAGGTACGGACAGGCCAAGCGGTGTGCGGCTTCAGCAAGCGCGGAGGCAAAAACTCGTACATGGGAGGAGTTCGGGGAAGCCATGGAAAACGACTTCCAGACGGCTTCGAAGCGATTCTGGACCACCATCCGCCGCCTCAGGAAAGGGAAGCAGTGCAATGTCAACACCGTGTATGGTGAGGATGGTGTTCTGCTGACCTCGACTGCGGATGTTGTGGATCGGTGGAGGGAATACTTCGAAGACCTCCTCAATCCTACCAACACGTCTTCCTATGAGGAAGCAGTTCCTGGGGAATCTGTGGTGGGCTCTCCTATTTCTGGGACTGAGATTGCCGAGGTAGTTAAAAAGCTCCTCGGTGGCATGGCCCCGGGGGTGGATGAGATCCGCCCGGAGTTCCTTAAGGCTCTGGATGCTGTGGGGCTTGGTTGACAAGACTCTGCAACATCGCATGGACATCGGGGGCTGTACCTCTGGATTGGCAGACCGAGGGGGTGGTTCCTCTCTTTAAGAAGGGGAATCGGTGTGTTCCAACTATCGTGGGATCCCACTCCTCAGCCTTCCCGGTAAGGTCAATTCAGGTGTGCTGGAGAGGAGGCTACACCGGATAGTCAAACCTCGGATTCAGGAGGAACAGTGTGGTTTTCGTCCTGGTCGTGGAACTGTGGACCAGCTCTATACTCTCGGCAGGGTCCTTGAGGGTGCATGGGAGTTTGCCCAACCAGTCTACATGTGCTTTGTGGACTTGGAGAAGGCATTCGACCGTGTCCCTCGGGAAGTCCAGTGGGGAGTGCTCAGAGAGTATGGGGTATCGGACAGTCTATTTGTGGCGGTCCGCTCCCTGTATGATCAGTGTCAGAGCTCCGTCCGCATTGCTGGCAGTAAGTCGGACACGTTTCCAGTGAGGGTTGGACTCCGCCAAGGCTGCCCTTTGTCACCAATTCTGTTCATAACTTTTATGGACAGAATTTCTAGGCGCAGTCAAGGCGTTGAGGGGATCTGGTTTGGTGGCTGCAGGATTAGGTCTCTGCTTTTTGCAGATGATGTGGTCCTGATGGCTTCATCTGGCCAAGATCTTCAGCTCTCACTGGATCGGTTCGCAGCAGAGTGTGAAGTGACTGGGATGGGAATCAGCACCTCCAAGTCCGAGTCCATGGTTCTCGCCTGGAAAAGGGTGGAGTGCCATCTCCGGGTTGGGGAGGAGATCTTGCCCCAAGTGGAGGAGTTCATGTACCTCTGAGTCTTGTTCACGAGTGAGGGAAGAGTGGATCGTGAGATCGACAGGCGGATCGGTGCGGCGTCTTCAGTAATGCGGACGCTGTATCGATCAAATATGGTGAAGAAGGAGCTGAGCCGGAAGGCAAAGCTCTTAATTTACCGGTCGATCTACGTTCCCATCCTCACCTATGGTCATGAGCTTTGGGTTATGACCGAAAGGACAAGATCACGGGTACAAGTGGCCGAAATGAGTTTCCTCCGACGGGTCGCGGGGCTCTCCCTGAGAGATAGGGTGAGAAGCTCTGTCATCCGGGGGGAGCTCAAAGTAAAGCCGCTGCTCCTCCACATCGAGAGGAGCCAGATGAGGTGGTTTGGGCATCTGGTCAGGATGCCACCCGAACGCCTCCCTAGGGAGGTGTTTCGGGCACGTCCGACCGGTAGGAGGCCATGGGGAAGACCCAGGACACGTTGGGAAGACTATGTCTCCCGGCTGGCCTGGGAACGCTTCGGGATCCCCCGGGAGGAGCTGGACGAAATGGCTGGGGAGAGGGAAGTCTGGGCTTCCCTACTTAGGCTGCTGCCCCCGCGACCCGACCTCGGATAAGCGGAAGAAGATGGATGGATGGATGGATATATATATATATATATATATATATATATATATATATATATATATATATATATATATATATATATATATATATATATATATATACATATATAAGGTCAGGGGGAAAAACAGAGGCTATTTCATCCCTACAAGCCTGGTTGTAGGTTTTAGGTTTTCCTGCTCTTCAGGGGAGTTTATTCCCCTGAAGAGCAGGTGTTTTTTCCTGACCTAACGTATATTCCGCTCTACCCCGGTATTGAGCACTGTATAACGGATAAACCACAGTAACCTCGACTATATACATGTATATATATATATATATATATATATATATATATATATATATATATATATATATATATATATATATATATATATACATGTATATATATATATATATATATATATATATATATATATATATATATACATGTATATATATATATATATATATATATATATATATATATATATATATATATATATATATACATACATACATACATACATACATACATACATACATACATACATACATACATACATACATACATACATACATATATATATATATATATATTCATTTAATGTGGTCTTCCACATCATTCAAAGTGGCCATCTGACAGCAGTCATAATTTAGATTTGGCCCTCAATAAAAACAAGTTTAAAAACCCCTGTCAAATATTTAAAGTGGCCCGTCACATCATGTAATGTGGTCTTTCACATCATTCAAATTGGCCGTCTGATAGCATTCATAATTTAGAAATGGCCCTGGATAAAAACGGGTTTGAAACCCCTGTCAAACATTTAATGCGGCCAGCCAAATTATTTAAGGTGACTTCCACCTCATTCTATGTTGTCTGACACATTATTTAATGTGGCCCACCATCTTCCACGCCATCTCAATGGCCCACAACATGAATTGAATGTGGTCTTCCACATAATTCAATGTGGCCCTCTGATGCCAGTCATAATTTAGATGTGGCCTTGGATAAAAACGAGTTTGAAACCCCTTTCAAACATTTATTGTGGCCCACCTAATTTTTTAATGTGGCTTCCATCTCATTTAATGTTGTCTGACACTTTATTTAAAGTGGCCCGCAATGCCATTTAAAGTGGTCTTCCACGTCATTAAATGGCCCACCACTTGAATTTAATGTGGTCTTCCACATCATTCAAAGTGGCCCTCTGATGGCAGTCATAATTTAGAAGTGGCCCTGAATAAAAACGAGTTTGAAACCCCTGTCAAACATTTATTGTGGCCTGCCAAATTATTTAAGGTGACTTCCACCTCATTCTGTGTTGTCTGACACATTATTTAATGTGGCCCACCATCTTCCACGCCATCTCAATGGCCCACAACATGAATTGAATGTGGTCTTCCACATAATTCAATGTGGCCCTCTGATGCCAGTCATAATTTAGATGTGGCCTTGGATAAAAACGAGTTTGAAACCCCTTTCAAACATTTATTGTGGCCCACCTAATTTTTTAATGTGGCTTCCACCTCATTTAATGTTGTCTGACACTTTATTTAAAGTGGCCCGCAATGCCATTTAAAGTGGTCCTCCACGTCATTAAATGGCCCACCACTTGAATTTAATGTGGTCTTCCACATCATTCAAAGTGGCCCTCTGATGGCAGTCATAATTTAGAAGTGGCCCTGAATAAAAACGAGTTTGAAACCCCTGTCAAACATTTATTGTGGCCTGCCAAATTATTTAAGGTGACTTCCACCTCATTCTATGTTGTCTGACACATTATTTAAAGTGGCCCACCATCTTCCACGCCATCTCAATGGCCCACAACATGAATTGAATGTGGTCTTCCACATAATTCAAATGTGGCCCTCTGATGCCAGTCATAATTTAGATGTGGCCTTGGATAAAAACGAGTTTGAAACCCCTTTCAAACATTTATTGTGGCCCACCTAATTTTTTAATGTGGCTTCCACCTCATTTAATGTTGTCTGACACATTATTTAAAGTGGCTCACCATGTCGTTTAAAGTGGTCTTCCACGACATTTAACATTGCCCACCACTTGAATTTAATGCGGTCTTCCACATCATTCAAAGTGGCCCACCACTTGAATTTAACGTGGTCTTCCACATCATTTAATGTTGTCTACACTTTATTTAAAGTGGCCCACCATGTCATTTAAAGTGATCTTCCATGCCATCTTAATGGCCCACCACATGAATTTAATGTGGTCTTCCACATCATTCAAAGTGACCCACCACTTGAATTTAATGTGGTCTTCCACATCATTCAAAGTGGACCTTTGATGGCAGTCATAATTTAGATGTGGCCCTGGATAAAAACGAGTTTGAAACCCCTGTCAAACATTTACTGTGGCCCGCCAAATTTTTTAAGGTGGCTTCCACCTCATTTAACGCTGTCTGACACTTTATTTAATGTGGCCTGCCATGTCATTTAAAGTTGTCTTCCACGACATTTAACATTGCCCACCACCTGAATTTAACTTGGTCTTCCACATCATTCAATGTGGCTCTCTGATGGCAGTCATAATTTAGAAGTGGCCCTCAATAAAAAACAGTTGTCCAACAGTTTTAGTTTGTGTCTTTGTAGAGCACAGAAATGGCAAAAAGCTCGGCAGAGACCAGACCACGACTTGGCCAACGCAACAACATCAGTGACGGCGGCGTGGAGAAGAGCGCCGTGCCGCAAAACAGGAGAATGTTCTGGAGAAGCATGGCGAGGGCCCCGCCCTGCTGGTCATGAACATCAGAAGACAACAATGGTGGGTCATGTGACCAGCGTGAGGCGAGAGAGAGAGAGAGAGAGGGCGAGACAGAGGCTGATTGACACATGAACGTTGAGGACGCCAACATGGAGGAAACATCAGCACACCAGTGAGGAAGAGGTGGAGCTTCTTCAACATGTGACGCAGACTAGGTGTGTGCCTAGGATCCGGGTAAGTCTACATG
>NC_084741.1:464173-514173 GCF_033978785.1 Entelurus aequoreus | reverse complement strand
AATGGTACCGTTTTCGTAATTACAGTAATGCACAGAAAAAACAAAGACTGTAGATTTTACGGTAAAATTCTGGTGGCTGAACTGACAGTTTTTTATCTGTAAAAAAAAAAAAAAAGAAGTTTTTTTTAGATTTTATGTTTGAAAAAATTGGTCAGTTGCTACAAAATTTACTGTAAAAATAAGAGTAGTACCGTTTTTCAACTCAATGTAATTTACTGTAAAAAAAAATGTCCAGAATTTTATGGTACCGTTTTCGTAATTACAGTAATGCACTGTAAAAACAAAGACCGTAGATTTTACGGTAAAATTCTGGCGACTTGGCTGTCAGTTCTTTACCGTAACAACAAGTACCGTTTTTCTGTTTACAGTTATGCATCATAAAAACAATCGTAGATTTTACTGTAAAAATGTTTATCATTTGCTAGAATTTCACGGTTAAAAAAAAAACGTTTTTCAATTCATCGTACTTTACTGTGAAAATAACGTTCTGAGATTTTACCGTACAAAAAAATTAAACCGCTAAAAAACGATGGTACCTTTTTTTCCATTTACAGTAATGCACTGTAAAAACAAAGACTGTAGATTTTACGGTAAAATTCTGGCGGCTGAACTGACAGTTTTTTATCTGTAAAAAAAAAAAAGGTAAAGTTTTTTTTAGATTTTACGTTTAAAAAAAATTGGTCAGTTGCTACAAAATTTACTGTAAAAATAATAGAAAAAAAGTTCAGAGATTTTACGGTATAAAAAATTGGAAGCTCAATGTCCAGAATTTTATCGTAAAAATTACAATGGTACCGTTTTCGTAATTACAGTAATGCACTGTAAAAACAAAGACTGTTTTTCCGTTTACAGTTATGCATCATAAAAACAATCGTAGATTTTACTGTAAAAAGATTGCTAGAATTTCACTGTGTAAAAAAAAAAAAAAAGTTTTTAAATTTATCGTACTTTACTGTGAAAATAACATTCTGAGATTTTTAAGCCGCAATAACAACAGTGGTACCGTTTTCCCATTTACATTAATGCACTTTAAAAACAAAGACCGTAGATTTTACGGTAAAATTCTGGTGGCTGAGCTGACGTTTTTTATCCTTCAAAAAAAGGTTATGTTTTTTTACATTTTACATTTAAAAAATTGGTCAGTTGCTAAAAACTTTACTGCAAAAATAACAGTAGTACCGTTTTTCAACTTAATGTAATTTACTGTAAAAAAAAATAACGTTCTGAGATTTTACGGTATAAAAAATTGGCAGCTCAATATCCAGAATTTTATCGTAAAAATAACAATGGTACCGTTTTCGGGATTACAGTAATGCACTGTAAAAACAAAGACCATAGATTTTACGGTAAAATTCTGGCGACTTAGCAAGTAAAAACAAGTACCGTTTTTCCGTTTACAGTTATGCATCATAAAAACAATCGCAGATTTTACTGTAAAAAGATTGCTCGGTTGCTAGAATTTCATCGTAAAAATAGCGTTTTTCAACTTATCGTACTTTACTGTGAAAATAACGTTTGAGATTTTACTGTACTAAAAAATAAAACGGTGGTACCATTTTCCCATTTACAGTAATGCACTGTAAAAACAAAGACTGTAGATTTTATGGTAAAATTCTGGCGGCTTAGCTGACAGTTTTTTATCCGTAAAAAAAAAAAAAGGGAAAGTTTATTTCGATTTTACGTTAAAAATAATTGGTTAGTTGCTACAAAATTTACTGTAAAAATAAGACTAGTACAGTTTTTCAACTTAATGCAATTTACTGTAAAAAAAATAACGTTAGGAGATTTTACGGTATAAGAAATCGGCAGCTCAATGGCCAGAATTTTATCGTAAAAATAACAATGGTACCACTTTCCCATTTGCAGTAAGGCACCGTAAATACAAAGACTGTAGATTTTACGGTAAAATTCTGGCGGCTGAGCTGACAGTTCTTTGCCGTAAAAACAAGTATCGTTTTTCCGTTTACATTTAAGCATCATAAAAACGTAGATTTTACTGTAAAAAAAATTGATCAGGTGCTTGAATTTCACTGTAAAAAAACATTTTTCAATTTATCGTACTTTACTGTGAAAATAATATTCAGAGATTTTACCGTCCAAAAAAATTAAACCGCAATGAAAACGGTGGTACCGTTTTCCCATTTACAGTAATGCACTGTAAAAACAAAGACTGTAGATTTTACGGTAAAATTCTGGCGGCTGAGCTGACAGTTTTTTATCCGTAAAAAAAAAAGGTTACGTTTTTTTAGATTTTACATTTAAAAAATTGGTCAGTTGCTACAAAATGTACTGTAAAAATAACAGTATCGTTGTATCGTTTTTCAACTTAATGTAATTTACTGTAAAAAATAACGTACAGATATTTTACGGTATAAAAAATTGGCAGCTCAATGGCCAGAATTTTATCGAGAAAATAACAATGGTACCGTTTTCCCATTTACAGTAATGCACTGTAAAAAAGATTTTACCGTAAAATTCTGGCAACTGAGCTGCCAGTTCTTTACCGTAAAAACAAGTACCGTTTTTCCGTTTACAGTTATGCATCATAAAAACAATCGCAGATTTTACTGTAAAAAGATTGCTCAGTTGCTAGAATTTCACCGTAAAAATAGCGTTTTTCAACTTATCGTACTTTACTGTGAAAATAACGTTCGAGATTTTACTGTACAAAAAAATGTAACCGCTAATGCACTATAAAAACAAAGACTGTAGATTTTACGGTAAAATACTGGCGTCTGAGCTGACAGTTTTTTATCCGTAAAAAAAAAAGGGGAAAGTTTATTTAGATTTTACGTTAAAAATAATTGGTCAGCTGCTACAAAATTTACTGTAAAAATAAGAGTGGTACAGTTTTTCAACTTAATGCAATTTACTGTAAAAAAATAACATTAGGAGATTTTACGGTATAAGAAATCGGCAGCTCAATGGCCAGAATTTTATCGTAAAAATAACAATGGTACAACTTTCCCATTTGCAGTAAGGCACCGTAAATACAAAGACTGTAGATTTTACGGTAAAATTCTGGCGGCTGAGCTGACAGTTCTTTGCCGTAAAAACAAGTACCGTTTTTCCGTTTACATTTAAGCATCATAAAAACAATCGTAGATTTTACTGTAAAAAAAATTGATCAGTTGCTTGAATTTCACTGTAAAAAAAACATTTTTCAATTTATCGCACTTTACTGTGAAAATAATATTCAGAGATTTTACCGTCCAAAAAAATTAAACCGCAATGAAAACGGTGGTACCGTTTTCCCATTTACAGTAATGCACTGTAAAAACAAAGACTGTAGATTTTACGGTAAAATTCTGGCGGCTGAGCTGACAGTTTTTTATCCGTAAAAAAAAAAGGTTACGTTTTTTTAGATTTTACATTTAAAAAATTGGTCAGTTGCTACAAAATGTACTGTAAAAATAACAGTCGTATCATTTTTCAACTTAACGTAATTTACTGTAAAAAATAACATACAGATATTTTACGGTATGAAAAATTGGCAGCTCTATGGCCAGAATTTTATCGAAAAAATAACAATGGTACCGTTTTCCCATTTACAGTAATGCACTGTAAAAAAGATTTTACCGTAAAATTCTGGCAACTGAGCTGCCAGTTCTTTACCGTAAAAACAAGTACCGTTTTTCCGTTTACAGTTATGCATCATAAAAACAATCGCAGATTTTACTGTAAAAAGATTGCTCAGTTTCTAGAATTTCACCGTAAAAATAGCGTTTTTCAACTTATCGTACTTTACTGTGAAAATAACGTTTGAGATTTTACTGTACAAAAAAATGTAACCGCTAATGCACTATAAAAACAAAGACTGTAGATTTTACGGTAAAATTCTGGCGGCTCAGCTGACAGTTTTTTTATCCGTAAAAAAAAAAAAGGGGAAAGTTTATTTAGATTTTACGTTAAAAATAATTGGTCAGTTGCTACAAAATTTACAGTAAAAATAAGAGTAGTACAGTTTTTCAACTTAATGCAATTTACTGTAAAAAATAACGTTGAGAGATTTTACGGTATAAGAAATCGGCAGCTCAATGGCCAGAATTTTATCGTAAAAATAACAATAGTACCACTTTCCCATTTGCAATAAGGCACTGTAAATACAAAGACTGTAGATTTTACGGTAAAATTCTGGCGGCTGAGCTGATAGTTCTTTACCGTAAAAACAAGTACCGTTTTTCCGTTTACAATTAAGCATCATAAAAACAATCGTAGATTTTACTGTAAAAAAAATTGATCAGTTGCTTGAATTTCACTGTAAAAAAAACATTTTTCAATTTATCGTACTTTACTGTGAAAATAATATTCAGAGATTTTACCGTCCAAAAAAATTAAACCGCAATGAAAACGGTGGTACCATTTTCCCATTTACAGTAATGCACTGTAAAAACAAAGACTGTAGATTTTACGGTAAAATTCTGGCGGCTGAGCTGACAGTTTTTTATCCGTAAAAAAAAAGGTTACGTTTTTTTAGATTTTACATTTAAAAAATTGGTCAGTTGCTACAAAATGTACTGTAAAAATAACAGTAGTATCGTTTTTCAACTTAATGTAATTTACTGTAAAAAATAACATACAGATATTTTACGGTATGAAAAATTGGCAGCTCAATGGCCAGAATTTTATCGAGAAAATAACAATGGTCCCGTTTTTCCATTTACAGTAATGCACTGTAAAAAAGATTTTACCGTAAAATTCTGGCAACTGAGCTGCCAGTTCTTTACCGTAAAAACAAGTACCATTTTTCCGTTTACAGTTATGCATCATAAAAACAATCGCACATTTTACTGCAAAAAGATTGCTCGGTTGCTAGAATTTCACCGTAAAAATAGCGTTTTTCAACTTATCGTACTTTACTGTGAAAATAACGTTCGAGATTTTACTGTACAAAAAAATTTAACCGCTAATGCACTATAAAAACAAAGACTGTAGATTTTACGGTAAAATTCTGGCGTCTGAGCTGACAGTTTTTTATCCGTAAAAAAAAAAAGGGGAAAGTTTATTTAGATTTCACGTTAAAAATAATTGGTCAGCTGCTACAAAATTTACTGTAAAAATTAGAGTAGTACAGTTTTTCAACTTAATGCAATTTACAGTAAAAAAATAACGTTCTGAGATTTTATGGTATAAGAAATCGGCAGCTCAATGGCCAGAATTTTATCGTAAAAATAACAATGGTACAACTTTCCCATTTGCAGAAAGGCACTGTAAATACAAAGACTGTAGATTTTACGGTAAAATTCTTGTGGCTGAGCTGATAGTTCTTTACCGTAAAAACAAGTACCGTTTTTCCGGTTACAATTAAGCATCATAAAAACAATCGTAGATTGTACTGTAAAAAAATGTATTAGTTGCTTGAATTTCACTATAAAAAAACATTTTTCAATTTATCGTACGTTACTGTGAAAATAACATTCAGAGATTTTACCGTACAAAAAAATTAAACCGCTAAAAAAAAACAGGGGTGCCGTTTTCCCATTTACAGTAATGCACTGTAAAAACAAACACCGTAGATTTTACGGTAAAATTCTGGCGTCTGAGCTGACAGTTTTTTATCCTTCAAAAAAAAAGGTAACGTTTTTTTAGATTTTACATTGAAAAAAATTGGTCAGTTTCTACAAAATTTACTGTAAAAATAACAGTAGTACCGTTTTTCAACCTAATGTAATTTACTATAAAAAAAAAAAAAAGTTCTGAGATTTTACGGTATAAAAAATTGGCAGCTCAATGTCCAGAATTTTATTGTAAAAATAACAATCGTACGGTTTCTTAATTACACTAATGCACTGTAAAAACAAAGACCGTAGATTTTACGGTAAAATTCTGGCGAATTAGCTGTCAGTTCTTTACCGTAAAAACAAGTACCGTTTTTCCGTTTACAGTTATGCATCATAAAAACAATCGTAGATTTTACTGTAAAAATGTTTATCATTTGCTAGAATTTCACGGTAAAAAAAAACGTTTTTCAATTCATCGTACTTTACTGTGAAAATAAGGTCCGGAGATTTTACCGTACAAAAAAATGTAACCACTAAAAAAGCGATGGTACCTTTTTCCCATTTACAGTAATGCACTGTAAAAACAAAGACTGTACATTTCACAGTACAATTCTGGCGTCTGAGCTGACAGTTTTTTATCCTTAAAAAAAAAGGTAAAGTTTTTTTTTAGATTTAACGTTGAAAAATATTGGTCAAGTTTCTACAAAATTTACTGGAAAAATAATAGTAGTACCGTTTTTCAACCTAAGGTAATTTACTGTAAAAAATAACAAAAAGAAAAGAAATGGCAGCTCAGCGGCCAATATTTTATTGTAAAAATAATAGTGGTACCGTTTTTCAATTTACGGTAACGCACTGTAAAAACAAACACCGTAGATTTAACGTAAAAATTCTGGCGACTCTTAACTTTTTTACCGTTAAAAACATGTACTGTTTTTCTATTTACAGATATGCATTGTAAAAACAATCAAAGATTTTACGGTAAAAAAAAAAAAATGGCAGGTCAATTGCTAGAAGTATGATAAAAAATAGCTACTATTGTTTTTCAAATTACAGCAATTTACTGTAAAAAACAATGTTTGTAGATAATTCGGTCTAAAAAAATTGGCAGTTCAGTGGCCAGAATTTTACCGTAAAAATAATAGTGGTACTGTTTTTCAACTTGCAATAATGCACTGTAAAAACTACCGTCAATTTTATTAAAATTCACGAGACTGATGTTTTTTTAACCGTTAAAAAAAGTACAGGTTTTCCATTTACAGTTATGCATTGTAAAAACAATTGTAAATGTTAAGGTTAAAAAATATATATAGTCAGTTGGGAGAATTTTACTGTAAAATTAACATTAGTACTGTTTTTCAACTTACAGTACTTTACTGTAAAAATAACTAGTACTGTTTTTCAACATACCGTACTTTACTGTAAAAATAACTAGTACTGTTTTTCAATATACTGTACTTTACTGTAAAAATAACATTAGTACTGTTTTTCAACTTACAGTAATTTACTGTAAAAATTGTGTTCTGAGATTTTACGGTGTAAAAATTTGGCAGCTCAGTGACCAGAATTGCATTGTAAAAAATAAAATGAATTTTAGGCAAAAATTCAGACGACTGAGCTGACAATTTTTTAATCGTACAAATAAAAATGGGCCACATCTAATGCAATGTAAAATGGAAATCACCATACATTTTACGGTAAAATAAAAAAAAATGTTGCTTGGATTTTACCTAAAAAAAAAACATTTTTAAATTCCCAGTATTGGTTGTGAAAAACACCACACATATTCAATCGATTGCAACTGGACTGTTTGGTTTGTCTTGGAAGACAATTCGCCTCTATTCCTTCAGTTCATGCTCATAGATGGAGATTGGTCAGATCTAGTCTTACACTTAGATTGGTCAGATCTAGTCTTACACTTAGATTGGTCAGATCTCGTCCAGCGGCTGTTGCCAATACCTCAGTAGGCTTCATCAGTTTGTGCTCATAGGCTTAGATTGGTCAGATCTAGTCTTAGACTTAGATCCGAGTAGGCTTCATCAGTCCATGCTCATAGGCTTAGATTGGTCAGATTTAGTCTTAGACTGAGATTGGTCAGATCTAGTCTTACACTTAGATTGGTCAGATCTAGTCCAGCGGCTGTTGCCAATACCTCAGTAGGCTTCATCAGTTTGTGCTCATAGACTTAGATTGGTCAGATCTAGTCTTAGACTTAGATCCGAGTAGGCTTCATCAGTCCGTGCTCATAGGCTTAGATTGGTCAGATCTAGTCTTAGACTTAGATTGGTCAGATCTAATCCAGCGGCTGTTGCCAATACCTCAGTAGGCTTCATCAGTTTGTGCTCCTAGACTTAGATTGGTCAGATCTAGTCTTAGACCTAGATTGGTCAGATCTAGTCTTAGCCTTAGATTGGTCAGATCTAGTCCAGCGGCTGTTGCCAATACCTCAGTAGGCTTCATCAGTTTGTGTTCATAGACTTAGATCAGAGTAGGCTTCATCAGTTCATGCTCATAGGCTTAGACTTAGATTGGTCAGATCTAATCCAACGGCTGTTGCCAATACCTCAGTAGGCTTCATCAGTTTGTGCTCCTAGACTTAGGTTGGTCAGATCTAGTCTTAGACCTAGATTGGTCAGATCTAGTCTTAGCCTGAGATTGGTCAGATCTAGTCCTGCGGCTGTTGCCAATACCTCAGCAGGCTTCATCAGTTTGTGCTCATAGACTTAGATTGGTCAGATCTAGTCTTCGACTTAGATCCGAGTAGGCTTCATCAGTTTGTGCTCATAGGCTTAGATTGGTCAGATCTAGTCCAGCGGCTGGTGCCAAAACCCCAAATATTTATACTCCAAAACCAGTAGGGTGTGCCTGGGCAAGGGTGGTTTCGCCCGATCGTAGTGAGAACTGTTTTGATGTGACCAAGCAATCCTAACTGTCAAAGCCAACGACAGTCGTTAAAGTGTAATTTCCCCTCGTCAGGATTGAGGTATTGTGTGGCAGAACGATCGCTGTTGATCGACAACTACCCAGTCCAAAATAGTCGGAATCTCCCACGTAAGCGTCCCATTCAGCTGTAAACAAATGGCATTCTGGTCACCTTCTGTGTGTTTCTAATTCCTGTTATTTGTTGTAGGCTAAATTATAGAGTCTTTTAGGAATGGTTGAAAGGACAGTGTTGTATGTGGGAGACAGGTTGTGTCGCAGACCACCTCCTCTGTTCAGGGATGGTTTTTCAACCTTGACATAGATGGCTACCCCTCACTCCTCTTTCGTACCATCCGTCCTCAGTGTCCAGAATCTGTACATTTTTGTTCTCAAAGGAGTGCTGTTTCTACCTGAGGTGCAGGTAGACAGCCGAGTCTAGACCTGAAGAGTTTGCCCGTCTATGCTGTGCCATGCGTCGGCTTAGTGGTTGTTTTGTTTCACCGATATATGAATCAGTGCATTCATCATCACACTGGATAGCATACACCAGATTGTTTTTGTGGTTTCCGGTCTTTAGGATGCACCAGTCTCTGTCTCAGGGTGTTGCCTGGTTTGAAGTGTACTGGGATGTTGTGTTGGTTAAAATGATTCTGACTTTCTCAGATAGACCTGATAATATGGAATGACAACGTTTTTGCGTCTGTCACCTTTTTCCTCCTCATCCACCCTGTTCTTGTTATTTCTGGAACTGGATGCACTTTTCACAAACAACCAGCTGGGGTAACCACAGGGTCTAAGGGTTTCCCTCAAATGCCTATGCTCTTTCTCTTTGGCCCGTGGGCTGGTAGGAACATTACTGACCTCTGTGTTGTAAAGCTCCGATAACGCCCAGTTTGTGTTCCAGTGGGTGGTGTGAGTCAAAAAGTAGGTATTGGTCGGTATGTGTGGGTTTTCGGTAAACCCCGACATGGAGGCATGATCTGTACCAAGGACTTGTGTAATGAGGAATGAAAAACAGCCCTCCTTTGAGAACATAACTGTACAGATTCTGGACAGGGAGGACAGATGGTACGAAAGAGGAGTGAGGGAAGACATCTACGGCAAGGTTGAAAAACCATCCCCGAACAGAAGAGGTGGTCTGCGATACCAGCTGTCTCCCACATACGACACTGTCCTTTCAACCATTCCTAAAAGACTCTGCAATTTAGCCTCCAACAAATACCAGGAGTTAGAAACACACAAAAGGTGACCAGAATGCCATTACTTACGTGGGAGATTCCGACTATTTTGGACTGGTAGTAGTCGATCAACAGCGATCGTTCTGCCACATAATACCTCAATGCTAACGAGAGGAAATTACAAATCAACGACTGTCGTTGAATTGACAGTTAGGATTGCTAGTTTGCATCAAAACAGTTCTCACTACGATAGGGCGAAACCATCCTTGCCCAGGCACACCCTCTTGGTTTTTGGAGTATAAATATTTGGGGTTTTGGCACCAGTCACTGGACTAGATCTGACCCAATCTAAGTTTATGAGCACGAACTGATGAAGCCTACTCGGATCTAAGGCTAAGACTAGATCTGACCAATCTAACTCTATGAGCACGAACTGATGAAGCCTACTCGGATCTAAGGCTAAGACTAGATCTGACCAATCTAAGTCTATGACCACGAACTGATGAAGCCTATTCGGATCTAAATCTAAGACTAGATCTGACCAATCTAAGTCTATGAGCACGAACTGATGAAGCCTACACGGATCTAAGTCTAAGACTAGATCTGACCAATCTAAGTCTTTGAGCACAAACTGATGAAGCCTACTCTGATCTAAATCTAAGACTAGATCTGACCAATCTAAGTCTATGAGCACGAACTGATGAAGCCTACACGGATCTAAGTCTAAGACTAGATCTGACCAATCTAACTCCATGACCACAAACTGATGAAGCATACTCAGATCTACGTCTAAGACTAGATCTGACCAATCTAAGTCTATGAGCACGAACTGATGAAGCCTACTCGGATCTAAGTCTAAGACTAGATCTGACCAATCAAACTCTATGAGCACGAACTGATGAAGCCTACTCGGAATTAAGTCTAAGACTAGATCTGACCAATTTAAGCCTATGAGCACGAACTGATGAAGCCTACTCGGATCTAAGGGTAAGACTAGATCTGACCGATCTAAGTCTATGAACACGAACTGATGAAGCCTACTCTGATCTACGTCTAAGACTAGATCTGACCAATCTAAATCTATGAGGATGAACTGATGAAGCCTACTCGAATGAGAGTTGAATCGTCTTCCAAGACAAACCAAACAGTCCAGTTGCGATCGACTGAATGCCCTGAGATGACAACGACCTGGATGAATGACAACCTTCATAGACACCACAAATATTACGGTAAAATTCGGGCGACGTAGCTGGCAGTTTTTTATGATCACATGTAGTTTTTTTTACAGTAAACATAAAAGTGGAGCTCAAGTAGTTCTAAGAGCTGAAGAAAGAGAGACTGTAATTGGTCCATGTTGGAGAGCCAACACATGAAACGTGAACATGATTAATTAAAACTGTCACTTGTGTTCTCACAAGAAAATGTCTCCTCCATGTCGTCTCCTGCAGCCTGGACCGAGGGTCTGGACTGGTGCAACGCGGGCTGGTTGCAGAATGGACAGGTCCAGTACCCCATCATCACGCCTCGGCCTGCCTGCGGAGGAGCAGAACCGGGTCCCGGCATTCGCGATTACGGACTTAAAGACAAGCAGCGGGATCGTTTCGACGCCTTTTGCTTCACCTCGCTGACCACCGGTGAGTGTCGGCGCTTGGGAAGGTCCCGACAAGCCAGAGTCTGAAGTCGCGTTCCTCCGGCAGGGTCCGTCTTCCACGTGGCGGGCTCCTTCTCCTTTGAGCAGGCCCAGCAAACGTGCGCACGCCACGCAGCTGACCTGGCCTTGGTGGGCCAGCTCTACTCCGCCTGGCGCTTCCACAACTACCACCGCTGTGACGGCGGCTGGCTGAGAGACGGCAGCGTGCGCTTCCCCATCGCCAAACCCAGGGGGCGCTGTGGGGGCCTCGCCGACCCGGGGGTGCGCTCCTTTGGGTTCCCGCCTAAGTCCTCGCATCTCTATGGCGCTTACTGCTACCAGGAAGTCCTCAGATCACAGTAGTCACCAAAAACACCTTCCATTCAACTATCATCCATCCATCCATCCTTCCAATCATCCATCTATCCATCATCCATCCAACATCTATCATCCATCCATCTATCCAACCAACCATTTATCTATTTATCATCAATCCTTCCATCATTCATCCATCCTTCCATACTTCCAACCATCCATCTATCCATCCGTCATTCATCCATCCATCCAACCATCCATCTATCCGAATCTTCCATCACTTCCATCTAACATCCATCCATCCATCTGTCCAACCAATTATCTATCTATCATCCATCCTTCCATGATTCATCCATACTTCCAACCATCCGTCAATTCCATCCATCATCCATCATTTATACATCCATCCAACCACCCATCAATTCCATCTATCCATTATCCATCCAACATCTATCATCCATCCATCTATCCAACCAACCATTTATCTATTTATCATCAATCCTTCCATCATTCATCCATCCTTCCATACTTCCAACCATCCATCTATCCATCCGTCATTCATCCATCCATCCAACCATCCATCTATCCGAATCTTCCATCACTTCCATCTATCATCCATCCATCTATCCAACCAATTATCTATCTATCATCCATGCTTCCATGATTCATCCATACTTCCAACCATCCGTCAATTCCATCCATCATCCATCATTTATACATCCATCCAACCACCCATCAATTCCATCTATCCATTATCCATCCAACATCTATCATCCATCCATCTATCCAACCAACCATTTATCTATTTATCATCAATCCTTCCATCATTCATCCATCCTTCCATACTTCCAACCATCCATCTATCCATCCGTCATTCATCCATCCATCATCCATCCATCTATCCGAATCTTCCATCACTTCCATCTAACATCCATCCATCTATCCAACCAATTATTTTTCTATCATCCATCCTTCCATGATTCATCCATACTTCCAACCATCCGTCAATTCCATCCATCATCCATCATTTATACATCCATCCAACCACCCATCAATTCCATCTATCCATTATCCATCCAACATCTATCATCCATCCATCTATCCAACCAACCATTTATCTATTTATCATCAATCCTTCCATCATTCATCCATCCTTCCATACTTCCAACCATCCATCTATCCATCCATCCAACCATCCATCTATCCGAATCTTCCATCACTTCCATCTATCATCCATCCATCTATCCAACCAATTATCTATCTATCATCCATCCTTCCATGATTCATCCATACTTCCAACTATCCGTCAATTCCATCTATCCATCCATGCATCCAACCATTCATCAATGCCATCTATCATTCATCCATCCAACCATATTCATCCAACTTCCCATCATTCCTCTATCCATCCAATTATCCATTGTTCCATCCATCCATCTATCCATTTGTCTATCCCCTTCATCATCCATCCTTCCACCCATTACTCCATCCATCCAACATCCGTCCTTTCGTACATTTATCTATCTAGCTATCCATCCATCCATCAATTTTATCCAACCATCCCTCCAACCTTCCATCCATCCATCCATCCAACCCTCCATCCATCCATCTATCCAGCCAACCATCTATCTACAAACCCCGTTTCCATATGAGTTGGGAAATTGTGTTAGATGTAAATATAAACGGAATACAATGATTTGCAAATCATTTTCAACCCATATTCAGTTGAATGCACTACAAAGACAACATATTTGATGTTCAAACTCATAAACTTTTTTTTTTTTTGCAAATAATAATTAACTTAGAATTTCATGGCTGCAACACGTGCCAAAGTAGTTGGGAAAGGGCATGTTCACCACTGTGTTACATGGCCTTTCCTTTTAACAACACTCAATAAACGATTGGGAACTGAGGAAACTAATTGTTGAAGCTTTGAAAGTGGAATTCTTTCCCATTCTTGTTTTATGTAGAGCTTCAGTCGTTCAACAGTCCGGGGGTCTCCGCTGTCGTATTTTACGCTTCATAATGCGCCACACATTTTCGATGGGAGACAGGTCTGGACTGCAGGCGGGCCAGGAAAATACCCGCACTGTTTTTTTACGAAGCCACGCTGTTGTAACACATGCTGAATGTGGCTTGGCATTGTCTTGCTGAAATAAGCAGGGGCGTCCATGAAAAAGACAGCGCATGGTGGCAGCATATGTTGTTCCAAAACCTGTATGTACCTTTCAGCATTAATGGCGCCTTCACAGATGTGTAAGTTACCCATGCCTTGGGCACTAATACACCCTCATACCATCACAGATGCTGGCTTTTCAACTTTGCGTTGATAACGGTCTGGATGGTTCGCTTCCCCTTTGGTCCGGATGACATGATGTCGAATATTTCCAAAAACAATTTGAAATGTGGACTCGTCAGACCACAGAACACTTTTCCACTTTGCATGAGTCCATCTTAGATGATCTCGGGCCCAGAGAAGCCGGCGGCGTTTCTGGGTGTTGTTGATAAATGGCTTTCGCTTTCCATAGGAGAGTTTTAACTTGAACTTACAGATGTAGCGATGAACTGTATTTAGTGACAGTGGTTTTCTGAAGTGTTCCTGAGCCTATGTGGTGATATCCTTTACACACTGATGGCGCTTGTTGATGCAGTGCCGTCCAGGGGATCGAAGGTCACGGTCATTCAATGTTGGTTTCCGGCCATGCCGCTTACGTGGAGTGATTTCTCCAGATTCTCTGAACCTTTTGATGATATTATGGACCGTAGATGTTGAAATCCCTAAATTTCTTGCAATTGCACTTTGAGAAACGTTGTTCTTAAACTGTTTGACTATTTGCTCACGCAGTTGTGGACAAAGGGGTGTACCTCGCCCCATCCTTTCTTGTGAAAGACTGAGCATTTTTTGGGAAGCTGTTTTTATACCCAATCATGGCACCCACCTGTTCCCAATTATACTGCACACCTGTGGGATGTTCCAAATAAGTGTTTGATGAGCATTCCTCAACTTTATCAGTATTTATTGCCACCTTTCCCAACTTCTTTGTCACGTGTTGCTGGCATCAAATTCTAAAGTTAATGATTATTTGCACAAAAAAAAAAAATGTTTATCAGTTTGAACATGAAATATGTTGTCTTTGTAGCATATTCAACTGAATATGGGTTGAAAATTATTTGCAAATCATCGTATTCCGTTTATATTTACATCTAACACAATTTCCCAACTCATATGGAAACGGGGTTTGTATGTATCACCCATCCTTCCATCATTCATCCATCCTTCCATACTTCCAACCAACCATCAATTCCATCCATCTTTCATCCATCCATCCAACCATCCATCAATTCCATATGTCCATCATCCATCCATACATCCGAATCTTCCATCAATTCCATCTATCATCCATCCATCTATCCAACCAATTATCTATATATCATCCATCCTTCCATCTATCATCCATACTTCCAACCATCCGTCAATTCCATCTATCATCCATCATTTATACATCCATCCAACCACCCATCAATTCCATCTATCCATTATCCATCCAACATCTATCATCCATCCATCCATCCAACCAACCATTTATCTATTTATCATCAATCCTTCCATCATTCATCCATCCTTCCATACTTCCAACCATCCATCTATCCATCCGTCATTCATCCATCCATCATCCATCCATCTATCCGAATCTTCCATCACTTCCATCTAACATCCATCCATCTATCCAACCAATTATCTATCTATCATCCATCCTTCCATCTATCATCCATACTTCCAACCATCCGTCAATTCCATCCATCATCCATCATTTATACATCCATCCAACCACCCATCAATTCCATCTATCCATTATCCATCCAACATCTATCATCCATCCATCTATCCAACCAACCATTTATCTATTTATCATCAATCCTTCCATCATTCATCCATCCTTCCATACTTCCAACCATCCATCTATCCATCCGTCATTCATCCATCCATCCAACCATCCATCTATCCGAATCTTCCATCACTTCCATCTAACATCCATCCATCTATCCAACCAATTATCTATCTATCATCCATCCTTCCATGATTCATCCATACTTCCAACCATCCGTCAATTCCATCCATCATTTATACATCCATCCAACCACCCATCAATTCCATCTATCCATTATCCATCCAACATCTATCATCCATCCATCTATCCAACCAACCATTTATCTATTTATCATCAATCCTTCCATCATTCATCCATCCTTCCATACTTCCAACCATCCATCTATCCATCCATCCATCTATCCGAATCTTCCATCACTTCCATCTATCATCCATCCATCTATCCAACCAATTATCTATCTATCATCCATCCTTCCATGATTCATCCATACTTCCAACCATCCGTCAATTCCATCTATCCATCCATGCATCCAACCATTCATCAATGCCATCTATCATTCATCCATCCAACCATATTCATCCAACCTCCCATCATTCCTCTATCCATCCAATTATCCATTGTTCCATCCATCCATCTATCCATTTGTCTATCCCCTTCATCATCCATCCTTCCACCCATTACTCCATCCATCCAACATCCATCCTTTCGTACATCTATCTAGCTATCCATCCATCCATCAATTTTATCCAACCATCCCTCCAACCTTCCATCCATCCATCCAACCCTCCATCGATCCATCTATCCAGCCAACCATCTATCTACAAACCCCGTTTCCATATGAGTTGGGAAATTGTGTTAGATGTAAATATAAACGGAATACAATGATTTGCAAATCCTTTTCAACCCATATTCAGTTGAATGCACTACAAAGACAACATATTTGATGTTCAAACTCATAAACTTTTTTTTTTTTTTGCAAATAATAATTAACTTAGAATTTCATGGCTGCAACACGTGCCAAAGTAGTTGGGAAAGGGCATGTTCACCACTGTGTTACATGGCCTTTCCTTTTAACAACACTCAATAAACGATTGGGAACTGAGGAAACTAATTGTTGAAGCTTTGAAAGTGGAATTCTTTCCCATTCTTGTTTCATGTAGAGCTTCAGTCGTTCAACAGTCCGGGGGTCTCCGCTGTCGTATTTTACGCTTCATAATGCGCCACACATTTTCGATGGGAGACAGGTCTGGACTGCAGGCGGGCCAGGAAAATACCCGCACTGTTTTTTTACGAAGCCACGCTGTTGTAACACATGCTGAATGTGGCTTGGCATTGTCTTGCTGAAATAAGCAGGGGCGTCCATGAAAAAGACAGCGCATGGTGGCAGCATATGTTGTTCCAAAACCTGTATGTACCTTTCAGCATTAATGGTGCCTTCACAGATGTGTAAGTTACCCATGCCTTGGGCACTAATACACCCCCATACCATCACAGATGCTGGCTTTTCAACTTTGCGTTGATAACGGTCTGGATGGTTCGCTTCCCCTTTGGTCCGGATGACATGATGTCGAATATTTCCAAAAACAATTTGAAATGTGGACTCGTCAGACCACAGAACACTTTTCCACTTTGCATGAGTCCATCTTAGATGATCTCGGGCCCAGAGAAGCCGGCGGCGTTTCTGGGTGTTGTTGATAAATGGCTTTCGCTTTCCATAGGAGAGTTTTAACTTGCACTTACAGATGTAGCGATGAACTGTATTCAGTGACAGTGGTTTTCTGAAGTGTTCCTGAGCCTATGTGGTGATATCCTTTACACACTGATGGCGCTTGTTGATGCAGTGCCGTCCAGGGGATCGAAGGTCATGGTCATTCAATGTTGGTTTCCGGCCATGCCGCTTACGTGGAGTGATTTCTCCAGATTCTCTGAACCTTTTGATGATATTATGGACCGTAGATGTTGAAATCCCTAAATTTCTTGCAATTGCACTTTGAGAAACGTTGTTCTTAAACTGTTTGACTATTTGCTCACGCAGTTGTGGACAAAGGGGTGTACCTCGCCCCATCCTTTCTTGTGAAAGACTGAGCATTTTTTGGGAAGCTGTTTTTATACCCAATCATGGCACCCACCTGTTCCCAATTATACTGCACACCTGTGGGATGTTCCAAATAAGTGTTTGATGAGCATTCCTCAACTTTATCAGTATTTATTGCCACCTTTCCCAACTTCTTTGTCACGTGTTGCTGGCATCAAATTCTAAAGTTAATGATTATTTGCACACAAAAAAAAATGTTTATCAGTTTGAACATGAAATATGTTGTCTTTGTAGCATATTCAACTGAATATGGGTTGAAAATTATTTGCAAATCATCGTATTCCGTTTATATTTACATCTAACACAATTTCCCAACTCATATGGAAACGGGGTTTGTATGTATCACCCATCCTTCCATCATTCATCCATCCTTCCATACTTCCAACCAACCATCAATTCCATCCATCCTTCATCCATCCATCCAACCATCCATCAATTCCAAATGTCCATCATCCATCCATACATCCGAATCTTCCATCAATTCCATCTATCATCCATCCATCTATCCAACCAATTATCTATCTATCATCCATCCTTCCATCTATCATCCATACTTCCAACCATCCGTCAATTCCATCTATCATCCATCATTTATACATCCATCCAACCACCCATCAATTCCATCATCCATCCAATATCTATCATCCATCTATAAATCCAACCATTCATCAATTCCATCTACCATTCATCCATCCTTCATCCAACCTCTCATCATTCCTCTATCCATCCAATTATCCAGTTCCATTCATACATTCCTCCATCATGTCATCCATCCAACCAACCATTCATCTTTCCATCCATCCATTCGTCTATCCCCTCCCTCCATCCATCAATTCCACCCAACCATTAATTCCATATGTCCTTCATCCATCCATACATACAAATCTTCCATCAATTCCATCTATCATCCATCAATCCAACCAATTATCTATCTATCATCCATCCTTCCATGATTCATCCATACTTCCAACCATCCGTCAATTCCATCTATCATCCATCATTTATACATCCATCCAACCACCCATCAATTCCATCAATCCATCATCCATCCAACATCTATCATCCATCCATACATCCAACCATTCATCAATTCCATCTACCATTCATCCATCTAACCATCCTTCATCCAACCTCTCATCATTCCTCTATCCATCCAATTATCCAGTTCCATTCATACATCCCTCCATCATTTCATCCATCCAACCAACCATTCATCTTTCCATCCATCCATTCATGTATCCCCTCCCTCCATCCATCAATTCCACCCAACCATCCCTCCAACCGTCCATCCATCCATCTCTCATCCATCCATCCAACCCTCCATCCATCATCCGCCTATTCATCCATCCATCCAATGTGTGTGTCTGTTTTTGGGGTAAATAAACAAGAAAATGCTTTCAAAGTAATCATTTTTGTACACTTTTGAAAAAACATTTTACAGTAGGAAAAAAATGGCAATCGGAATTTTTTCACAGTGCATTACTGTAAATTATTATTTATTTAAAAAGGTATCACTGTTATATTTTACCTCAAAATTGTGGTGACTAAGCTTCAGGTTTTTTTTATCGTCAAATCATTGGTTGTTTTTACAGTGCATTACTGTAAATAAAAAAAATTAATCACTGTGATTTTTTACAGTAAAATTCTTGCAACTGTGTTTTATACGGTTAAAAAAAAGTGGCAGAATTTTACTGTAAAATCTACTGACTTTTTCACAGTAATTACTGTAAATAGAAAAACATTACCATACCATTTTAATTTTTACTGTAACATTTTTCATCTATGATGATAGTTTTCACAGTACATTACTGTAAATGAAAAAAAAAAAACGATACCACTGTTACGTTTACCTTTTTTTTTTACCGTAAAATCGACTGTTGTTTTCACAGTGCATTACTGTAAATATAAGAACGGAACTAGTTGTTTTTTTACAGTGAAGTTCTGGTGACTGACAGTTTTAACGGTAAAAAAATTGCACTTGTAGCGTAAAACCTGACTTTTTTTCGCAAGTTATTTTTTTACAGTAAAAGTTTAGCTACTGCGCTGACAGGTTTTTTTTACTATAAAATCCACGGTTGTTTTTACAGTGCATTACTCTAAATAAAAAAACAGAATCACTGTTATTTTTTACGGTAAAATTATTGCAACTGTTTTATACGGTTGAATATAAGTGGCAGAATTTTACTGTAAAATCTACTCACTTTTTTCACAGTGCATTACTGTAAATAGAAAAACTGTACCATACCATTAGAATTTTTAATCTATTATGGTCGTTTTCACAGTGCATTACCGTAAATGAAAAAAAAAACGGTACCACTGTTACTTTTACCATTTTTTACAGTAAAATCGACGATTGTTTTCACAGTGCATTACTGTAAATATAAGAACAGAACTAGTTGAAATTGTGGCGACTGACAGTTTTAATGGTAAAACTTGACTTTTTTTCGCAGTTATTTTTTTCACGGTAAAAGTTTAGCAATTTTTACAATAAAATCTATGGTTGTTTTTACAGTGCATTACTGTAAATGTAAAAATGGTAGTTGTAAAATTCTGGCAACGGAGTTATTTACAGCAAAATATATCTGCTGTTTATGTAAATTAAGAAGGAATATCCCCAAAAAAGTACAATTTGAAGTTAATATCATGTTTTTTGGAAAGAAACGTGTCTCAAAAGTAAAGTAAACTTAGACTTTGCTGTTTTCACACGCAAACGATGGCAAAAAAAAAAGAAGGTAAGTGACCCAGGAGAAGATTTAATTGAGGACAAAAAAGAAAGCATTGTTGTGGATTAGGGTTGAAGAACTACAGTCGTGTTAGTGAGCGGCCGTTAAGAAGAAGTTCTACTTGTTATGAGAGCTGCTTTTTGCGAGGACCTCCGTCACCTCCTCCTCATTCCGTGACAGAAGATCTGACCTTGCTGAGTGCTCCTCCTGAGGCGCAGCTGAAGAGGGGTGGAAAAGACGTACATGTTAACATAGAGACTAATATTGTGTGGAGGTTATTTTGTGTCTTTATTGCTAAAGTTTTTTTTGACACTAAATTTTTGTAACTGAATTTTTTGCGTTTCAATTTTGTGAACTGATTTTTATTTTATTTTTTTATTTTATTTTTTTTTACATCAAATTATGCTGACAATTTTATTAAATAAAACCTTGTGAGCAAAATGGGTGTGTTTTAAAATTGTGTGTGAAAATATACCGTTCCAAAAAATCAGCGTACAAAAACTCAATGTAAAAAAAATTCTGCATACAAAAATTCAGTGTCAAAAAATTCAGCGTGCAAAAAAATCAGTGTAAAATAATTCAGGGTACAAAAATTCAATGTAGAAAAAATTCAGCGTACAAAAATTCAGCGTGCAAAAAATCCGGGTGAAATTAAGTGAAAAAAAATTCAGCGTGCAAAAAAATTCATTGTAAAATAATTTAGGGTAAAAAAATTCAGTGTAAAAAAATCACCTTACAAAAAATTTGTGTACAACATTTTAGTGTAAAAAAAATCAGTGTGAAAATAAGTTAGCATACAAAAATTAAGTGTAAAATAATTTAGCATTCAAAAATTCACTGTAAAAAAATTCAGTGTACAAAAATTAAATGTGAAATAATTTAGCGTATAAAAATTAATTGTAAAAAAAAAATTCAGCATAAAATGATCAATCATACAAAAAAATTCAGTGTAAAAAATTAAGTCAACAAAAATTCAGCGTACAAAAATTCAGTGTAAAATGATTTTTGCGTACACAAACTCAATGTAAAATAATTAAGCGTACAAACTTTCAGTGTGAAATAATTTTGCGTAAAATAATTGAGGGCAGAAATGTTCATTGCTTCAAAACTCAAGACCCACTTGTGGTAAAACAGCACCACTTCAAACCTGACACTTCATTGGCTGGTTCTGAGGCAGGATCCATTGCTTCAGTCTTTACTAGAAAGGTCTTGGATTTTAAAACAACAAATATTTACGCACTGAATTTTTATACGCAGATTTTTTTTCACACTGAATTTTAAAACACTAAAATTATATATATATATATATATATATATATATATATATTTTTTTTTTTTTTTTTTTTTTTTTACATATTTTTTGGTACTGTAAAATCTCCGGTTGTTTTCACAGGGCATTCCTGTAAACAGCACCAGTTGTTTTTTTTTTACTGCAATCTTTGTACTGTAAAATCTTCAGATATTGTTTTTACAGGAAATTGTTCTAAATTGAAAAACAGTAGTACTTATATTTTCACAGTAATTGTTTAAACTACAAAATCTTTGGCTATTGTTTTAACAGGAAATTACTGTAAATTGAAACAAGGTGGCAACGTTATTTTTACGGTAAAATTCAGGCAACTAAACTTCCACTTTTTTTTTAACCGTAAAATCTTCAGTTGTATTTACAGTGCATTACTGTACATTGAAAACGCTACTACTTGAATTACTACAGTAATTTTTTTTGTATTGTATAATGTTCTGTTGTTTTTACAGTTAATTACTGTAAATTGAAAACGCTATCACATTTTTTTTTTTAACGGTAATTTTTTTTGCACTGTAATATCTTCTGTTGTTTTTACAGGGCTTTATTGTAAATTGAAAACGCTATCACTTTTATTTTTACGGTAATTTTTTTTGTACTGTAAAAACTTCTGTTGTTTTTACAGGGCATTACTGTAAATTGAAAACGCTACCACTTTAATTTTTACAGTAGTTTTTTTGTACTGTAAAATCTGTGGCTGTTTTACAGAGCATTACAGTAAATTGAAAAAGGGTACCAATTTTATTTTGCCTGTAAAATTCAGGCAACTAAGTTGCCAGTTTTTTGTATTTTTTTTACCGTAAAATCTACGGTTGGTTTTACAGTTTAATACTGTAAATTTAAAAAACCGGTAACACTTTTCTTTTACTGTATTTTTTTTTGTCCTGTTAAATCTTCGGCTATTGATTTTACAGGAAATTACTGTAAATTGAAAATGCTATCAATTTTATTTTTACAGTAGTTTTTTTGTACTGTAAAATCTTCTGTTGTTTTAACAGTGCATTACTGTAAATTGAAAATGATGTCACTTTTACTTTTACAGTAGTTTTTTTGTACTGTAAAATCTTTGGCTATTGTTTTACAGAGCATTACTGTAAATTGAAAAATGGTACCAATATTATTTTAACGGTAAAATTCAGGCGACTAAGCTGCGTTTTTTTTTGTTTTTTTACCATAAAATCTACGATTGGTTTTACAGTTTAATACTGTAGATTGAAAAACTGTAAAACATTTTCTTTTATAGTATTTTTTTGTACTGTTATATCTTCGGCTATTGATTTTACAGGAAATTACTATAAACTGAAACACGTTACCAATGTTATTTTTACGATAAAATTCAGGCCGCCACTTTTTAGTTTTTTTACCGTAAAATCTACGGTTGGTTTTACAGTTTAATACTGTAAATTAAAAAACGTTAAACATTTCTTTTACAGCATTTTTTTTGTACTTTAAACTCTTCGGCTATTGTTTTTACAGTGCTTTTATACTCAGAGTATTTGTTTGTACTGTAAAATCTTGGGCTCCTGTTTTTACAGGAAATTACTGTCAATTGAAACGCGGTACCAAGGTTATTATTCAGGCAACTAAGCTGCCACTTTGTTTTTTACCATAAATTGTGTTGTTTTTACAGTGCAATTCTGTAAATTGAAAAATGGTAAGATTTTCTTTTTACAGAATTTTTTTTTTTGTACCGTTAAAATCTTCGGCTATTGTTTTTACAGGAAATGACTGTCAATAACTACCAATGTTATTTTTACGGTAAAATTCAGGCAACTCAGCTGCCACTTTGTTTTTTACCGTAAAATTTAAATTTGTTGTTTTTACAGTGCAATACTGTAAATTGAAAAATGGTAACACTTTCTTTTTACAGCATTTTTTTTGTAACGTTAAAATCTTCGGCTATTGTTTTTACAGGAAATGACTGTCGATTACTACCAATGTTATTTTTACGGTAAAATTCAGGCAACTCAGCTGCCACTTTGTTTTTTAACGTAAAATTTACATTTGTTGTTTTGACAGTGCAATACTGTAAATTGAAATACGGTAACACTTTCTTTTTACAGCATTTTTTTTTGTACCGTTAAAATCTTTGGTTATTGTTTTTACAGGAAATGACTGTCAATTACTACCAATGTTATTTTTATGGTAAAATTCAGGCAACTCAGCTGCCACTTTGTTTTTTACCGTAAAATTTACATTTGTTGTTTTGACAGTGCAATACTGTAAATTGAAAAATGGTAACACTTTCTTTTTACAGCATTTTTTTTGTAACGTTAAAATCTTCGGCTATTGTTTTTACAGGAAATGACTGTCGATTACTAGCAATGTTATTTTTACGGTAAAATTCAGGCAACTCGGCTGTCACTTTATTTTTTACCGTAAAATTGACATTTATTGTTTTTACAGTGCAATACTGTAAATTGAAAAATGGTAACACTTTGTTATTACAGCATTTTTTTGTAACGTTAAAATCTTCGGCTATTGTTTTTACAGGAAATGACTGTCAATAACTACCAATGTTATTTTTACGGTAAAATTCAGGCAACTCAGCTGCCACTTTGTTTATTACCGTAAAATTTAAATTTGTTGTTTTGACAGTGCAATACTATAAACTGAAAAATGGTAACACTTTCTTTTTACAGCATTTTTTTTTTGTACCGTTAAAATCTTCGGCTATTGTTTTTACAGGAAATGACTGTCGATTACTAGCAATGTTATTTTTACGGTAAAATTCAGGCAACTCGGCTGTCACTTTATTTTTTACCGTAAAATTGACATTTGTTGTTTTTACAGTGCAATACTGTAAATTGAAAAATGGTAACACTTTGTTATTACAGCATTTTTTTTGTAACGTTAAAATCTTCGGCTATTGTTTTTACAGGAAATGACTGTCAATTACTACCAATGTTATTTTTATGGTAAAATTCAGGCAACTCAGCTGCCACTTTGTTTTTTACCGTAAAATTTACATTTGTTGTTTTGACAGTGCAATACTGTAAATTGAAAAATGGTAACACTTTCTTTTTACAGCATTTTTTTTGTAACGTTAAAATCTTCGGCTATTGTTTTTACAGGAAATGACTGTCGATTACTAGCAATGTTATTTTTACGGTAAAATTCAGGCAACTCGGCTGTCACTTTATTTTTTACCGTAAAATTTAAATTTTTTGTTTTGACAGTGCAATACTGTAAACTGAAAAATGGTAACACTTTCTTTTTACAGCATTTTTTTTTTGTACCGTTAAAATCTTCGGCTATTGTTTTTACAGGAAATGACTGTCGATTACTAGCAATGTTATTTTTACGGTAAAATTCAGGCAACTCGGCTGTCACTTTATTTTTTACCGTAAAATTGACATTTGTTGTTTTTACAGTGCAATACTGTAAATTGAAAAATGGTAACACTTTGTTATTACAGCATTTTTTTTGTAACGTTAAAATCTTCGGCTATTGTTTTTACAGGAAATGACTGTCAATTACTATCAATGTTATTTTTATGGTAAAATTCAGGCAACTCAGCTGCCACTTTGTTTTTTACCGTAGAATTTACATTTGTTGTTTTGACAGTGCAATACTGTAAATTGAAAAATAGTAACACTTTCTTTTTACAGCATGTTTTTGTAACGTTAAAATCTTCGGCTATTGTTTTTACAGGAAATGACTGTCGATTACTACCAATGTTATTTTTACGGTAAAATTCAGGCAACTCAGCTGCCACATTGTTTTTTACCGTAAAATTTACATTTGTTGTTTTACAGTGCAATACTGTAAATTAAAAAATGGTAACACTTTCTTTTTACAGCATTTTTTTTGTACCGTTAAAATCTTCGGCTATTGTTTTTACAGGAAATGACTGTCAATTACTACCAATGTTATTTTTACAGTAAAATTCAGGCAACTCAGCTGCCACTTTGTTTTTTACCGTAAAATTTACAATTGTTGTTTTTACAGTGCAATACTGTAAACTGAAAAATGGTAACACTTTCTTTTTACAGCATTTTTTTTTTCTACCGCTAAAATCTTCGGCTATTGTTTTTACAGGAAATGACTGTCAATTACTACCAATGTTATTTTTATGGTAAAATTCAGGCAACTCAGCTGCCACTTTGTTTTTTACCGTAAAATTTACATTTGTTGTTTTGACAGTGCAATAAATGATAAATGATAAATGGGTTATACTTGTATAGCGCTTTTCTACCTTCAAGGTACTCAAAGCGCTTTGAGAGTATTTCCACATTTACCCATTCACACACACATTCACACACTGATGGCGGGAGCTGCCATGCAAGGCGCTAACCAGCAGCCATCAGAGGCAAAGGGTGAAGTGTCTTGCCCAAGGACACAACGGACGTGACTAGGAAAATACTGTAAATTGAAAATGCTATCACTTTTATACTTACAGTATTTGTTTGTACTGTAAAATCTTGGGCTACTGTTTTTACAGGAAATTACTGTCAATTGAAATGGGGTACCAATGTTATTATTCAGGCAACCAAGCTGCCACTTTCTTTTTTACCGTAAAATTTACATTTGTTGTTTTTACAGTGCAATACTGTAAATTGAAAAATGGTAACACTTTCCTTTTACAGCATTTTTTTTGTTGTACCGTTAAAATCTTCAGCTATTGTTTTTACAGGAAATGACTGTCGATTACTACCAATGTCATTTTTACGGTAAAATTCAGACAACTCAGCTGCCACTTTGTTTTTTACCGTAAAATTTTACATTTGTTGTTTTTACAGTGCAATACTGTAAATTGAAAAATGGTGACACTTTCTTTTTACAGCATTTTTTTTGTAACGTTAAAATCTTCGGCTATTGTTTTTACAGGAAATGACTGTCGATTACTAGCAATGTTATTTTTACGGTAAAATTCAGGCAACTCGGCTGTCACTTTATTTTTTACCGTAAAATTGACATTTATTGTTTTTACAGTGCAATACTGTAAATTGAAAAATGGTAATACTTTGTTATTACAGCATTTTTTTTGTAACGTTAAAATTTTCGGCTATTGTTTTTACAGGAAATGACTGTCAATTACTACCAATGTTATTTTTACGGTAAAATTCAGGCAACTCAGCTGCCATTGTTTTTTACCATAAAATTTACATTTGTTGTTTTTACAGTGCAATACTGTAAATTAAAAAATGGTAACACTTTCTTTTTACAGCATTTTTTTTTGTACCGTTAAAATCTTCGGCTATTGTTTTTACAGGAAATGACTGTCGATTACTACCAATGTTATTTTTACGGTAAAATTCAGGCAACTCATTTGCCACTTTGTTTTTTACCGTAAAATTTACATTTGTTGTTTTTACAGTACAATACTTTAAATGGGAAAAAAAGGTGCCACTTTTATTTTTACAGTAAAATTCTGCGATTGAGTTGTCAGATTTTTAATTTTTTTTTTGCAATATAACATTTGACCTCTGCCTTCGTATTAAAACAAAGCACGCTAGCATTAGCATGAATGGTTTACCTGGCAGGCAGGTGATCATTGGCTCCTCCCACTGGCCGCCAGGCAGGCAGGCGATGACGGGATTCATTTTCTGCACGAAGCCCTGCCCGCAGCGGTAGCGCACCTTGGTGTGCGTCTCGTAGTGTGTCCGCGTCTTGCCGAACGGCTTGGCGTTGGCGACCGGCGGAGGTTGACGGCACGACGCTGGGGGGGGAGGGGAGACGACATGGGTCAGGCCGGAGACCCTCGCGGGTGTTTTTGACGAGCGGCCCGGACTCACAGACGCCCCTCTTGCATGTGTAGGACAGGTGGTAGTTGCACGGCACGTCGCTCCAGCGTCCGCCGTCGTCCCACACCATGGCCACGCAGTCCTCTCCGGACAGGAAGTAGCTGTCGGGTTGTCCTCTGTGCCAGTTCTCAAACAGCTGCGTCACGAGAGGAGAGGGGGGGGGGGGGGGGGGGGGGGGGCTTAAAACGTGAGAGGGAGAAAAAGGCGGCAGCAAAAACTGACCAGAAGGTTCCCGTCCGACCAGCGGAAGTCTCCCTCGATGGTTTTGTCGCTCAAACCGATCCACTGATACTCTTTGTACTCGTCTGTTGGCGAAACACACGCAGAGAGATTTGATTAGATTTTTTTATTAAGGATCCCCATTAGCTGGTTGCCACAACAACCCACTAGTCTCCCTGGGGGTCCACAAACTCAATACAATTACAAGTAAAAGCATATAATTATAACTACACAATACAGAAGCAAATAAAACTCATCAAAAAGCAAACAATTTACAGTCTGAGAATACTAGTTACCATATAAATATAACTACACAATATAAAACCAAGCAAAAACCATCAACAAGCAAACTAATTTACAGACTCAGATAAAATATTAGTTTCCTTTTAAAAACCTGTTTACGTTCAATGCCGGTGAGAATTCGAGGCAGGTTAGGCCATCAGACTGTATAATGCATGTGTTCCTTTTTGACTGTACTTGAATGTATAATAGACCGTATTTATATTATTCACATGTGAATAATGCTGTATAACAGACTGTATTTATATTATTCACATGTAAATAAATAAATAAATGATAAATGGGTTATACTTGTATAGCGCTTTTCTACCTTCAAGGTACTCAAAGCGCTTTGACAGTATTTCCACATTCACCCATTCACACACACATTCACACACTGATGGCGGAAGCTGCCATGCAAGGCGCTAACCAGCAGCCATCAAGAGCAAGGGTGAAGTGTCTTGCCCAAGGACACAACTGACGTGACTAGGATGGTAGAAGGTGGGGATTGAACCCCAGTAACCAGCAACACTCCGATTGCTGGCACAGCCACTCTACCAACTTTGCCACAATAATGCTGTGTAATAGACTGTATTTATATTATTCACATGTGAATAATGCTGTGTAACAGACTGCATTTATATTATTCACATGTGAATAATGCTGTATAATAGACTGTATTTATATTATTCACATGTGAATAATGCTGTATAATAGACTGTATTTATATTATTCACATGTGAATAATGCTGTATAACAGACTGTATTAATATTATTCACATGTGAATAATGCCGTATAATAGACTGTATTTATATTATTCACATGTGAATAATGCTGTATAATAGACTGTATTTATGTTATTCACATGTGAATAATGCTGTATAACAGACTGTATTTATATTATTCACATGTGAATAATGCCGTATAATAGACTGTATTAATATTATTCACATGTGAATAATGCCGTATAATAGACTGTATTTATATTATTCACATGTGAATAATGCTGTATAATAGACTGTATTTATGTTATTCACATGTGAATAATGCTGTATAATAGACTGTATTTATATTATTCATATGTGTATAATGCTGTGTAATAGACTGTATTTATATTATTCACATGTGAATAATGCTAATAGACTGTATTTATATTATTCACATGTGAATAATGCTGTATAACAGACTGTATTTATATTATTCACATGTGAATAATGCTGTGTAACCGACTGCATTTATATTATTCACATGTGAATAATTCGGTATAATAGACTGTTTATATAATATTCACATGTGAATAATGCTGTATAATAGACTGTATTTATATTATTCACATGTGAATAATGCTGTATAATAGACTGTATTTATATTATTCACATGTGAATGATGCTGTGTAACAGACTGCATTTATATTATTCACATGTGAATAATGCTGTATAATAGACTGTATTTATATTATTCACATGTGAATAATGCTGTATAATAGACTGTATCTATATTATTCATATGTGAATAATGCTGTATAATAGACTGTATTTATATTATTCACATGTGAATAATGCTGTATAACAGATTGTATTTGTATTATTCACATGTGAATAATGCTGTATAATAGACTGTATTTATATTATTCACATGTGAATAATGCTGTATAATAGACTGTATTTATATTATTCACATGTGAATAATGCTGTATAATAGACTGTATTTATATTATTCACATGTGAATAATGCTGTATAATAGACTGTATTTATATTATTCACATGTGAAAAATACCTTAGTGTTTATTGTTTATTGTGAGCGAACCGTGGTGCTGAATTTCCCCCAGGGATCAACAAAGTACTTTCTATTCTATTCTTTCTAATCAGGTTATTCCAGAGCGATACAGATCTATAAATAAAAGATTTCCGCAATGCATTCTTCCTCAGACGAGGGAGTACAAAATGACCCTCACTAGACTCCCTGGTATTATGATTATGCATGGTGCTACTGTAAACTATTTGGGCCATGAGAAAAGCAGGAGTTTTACTACTGGTTACTGATTTGAACAATATTAGAGTATTAGCTGACAACCTGTTCTGCACTGTTAGCCAGGAAAGAGAAGCATGCATTTGGTTAACATTGGTTCTTAGTGAACAACCCAGAACCAGCCTTGCTGCCCTATTCTGGACAATCTGGAGCTTACTGATCTCACCACTTGCAGCAGATGCCCAGACTGTAGAACAATAGTCCAGATGACACAAGACTAAACTGTTAACAATCTGACAAAAGCAGCACATTTCCTGGAAATACCAACAGCCCTTCCCATCTTTGTAACTATATCACCGATTTGATTTGACCAGGATTAGGGTTGCAAAATTCCGGGAATATTCAAAGTTGGAAACTTTCCATGGGAATTAACGGGAATTAATGGGAAATTAATGGGAATAAACATTGAATGCAACACGCTAGATCTTGCAGCATGATTAATAGCTAAAAAAAAATTGATTTAATGCAAATTCAGTAGAATTTCAACCCTGCACAGCGCATTCCTCCATCACATGCGCAGATAATTCCCAGCATGCTTCACACTACAGCAGGGCTATTGAGGCCACACTAGTATTTGAGCCCAAGGACTTCATCTAGTCAGGTAAGTTTTGATTATATTACTGCGGTAAATATAATTGATCTATAGTATTTACGTTTAATAGAGATGTAATTGCTTGGTACTGTATGACTGTAGACTACTCCAGCAGACTTCCACTCAAGCTAGCTAGCTGTTCCTGTACTTGTTAAATGATGTTGGGGCCAATATCTCTAGCTAGCTAGGTTTATGTACCACCACACAGTCTCATAATGAACCGAAAATATTTCTCTGTTAGCCGTGATGCTAATTTTCTCTATGTTAAATCCCATTAATTTATGCTAACAACGTTAGCGATCCGAATTTACCTTTTTTGTGATCTGTAAAGTTCAACTAGCAAACACTAAATCAAAACGTGTAGTTTCCTCCGCCTTCTTTTCTGCCTGTCATTCTGTTGTCATACAAGAATGTAGGTTATAGTTGGATTTAGCATGCTGATTGAGTGTTCATTTATTCATCTAGCCTGTTTCTATTCATTTGTCCATCAGTTGAATATTTTTAAAGACTACTCCAATTGTTTAGCTGACTATTTATATGTGCTAGAAGACATGCAGGCTATTTCTACAGTGGAGTCACCCGCTTTCAGGCAGCTAATTAGCATGATACCGGCGTCAAACAGCAAATGGCACGGAAAACATTTTCACGTACCTGGACACAGTGGACAGTGAGTACATAAACATGGAAAGCGAGCTAAAGAAAACACTCCAAACTCTGCCTCTGCTCATCATTCAGCACTGAAGGTACACACACTCTGTCAATTCTCTTATATACTCTTTCATTCTAGACTTCTAGAGTGTTTGATTATCACATCACTCTAAATGTGTAGACTATAAAGTTCACAAACATAAAGAGGGTGTGTTGTATGTAGACCACATTGCTTAGCAGAGTTCAGTGACGCAAATGCATGTCAAGTTGATCAACAGATTGTATTATTCTCCAGTGCAATAACAGTACTGAAATGAAGGCTAAAAGGGCATTAAAGGCCTACTGAAATGATTTTTTAAAATTTAAACGGGGATAGCAGATCCATTCTATGTGTCATACTTGATCATTTCGCGATATTGCCATATTTTTGCTGAAAGGATTTAGTATAGAACAACGACGATAAAGTTTGCAACTTTTGGTCTCTGATTTAAAAAAAAGCCTTGCCCCTACCGGAAGTAGCGTGACGACACCGGAGGAAGGACTGCTCACATTTTCCTATTGTTTACACCAGCAGCGAGAGAGATTCGGACCGAGAAAGCGACGATTGCCCCATTAATTTGAGCGAGGATGAAAGATTCGTGGATGAGGAACGTGAAAGTGAAGGACTAGCGTGCAGTGCAGAACGTATCTTTTTTCGCTCTGACCGTAACTTAGGTGCAAGGGTTCATTGGATTCCACACCCTCTCCTTTTTCTATTGTGGATCACGGATTTGTATTTCAAACCACCTCGGATACTACATCCTCTTGAAAATGAGAGTCGAGAACGCAAAATGGACATTCACAGTGACTTTTATCTCCATGACAATACATCGCTGAAGCTCTTTAGCTACTGAGCTAACGTGATAGCATCTGGCTTTACTGCATATAGAAACAAAACAAATAAGTCCCTGACTGGAAGGATAGACAGAAGATCAACAATACTACCAAACTCTGGACATGTAAATACACGGTTAATGCTTTCCAGCTTGGCGAAGCTTAGCAATGCTGTTGCTAACGACGCCATTGAAGCTAACTTAGCTACGGAACCTCGACAGAGCTATGCTAAAAACATTAGCTCTGCACCTACGCCAGCTCTCATCTGCTCATCACGACCCGTGCTCACCTGCGTTCCAGCGATCGACGGTACGACAAAGGATTTCACCCGATCACCGATGCGGTTGGCGGCCCGGAGACGGAGGAAGTCAAGGTGAGGTCGTTCGGCTAGCGCGTCTGCTTTCCTCAAAGTCCTCCTGGTTGTGTTGCTGTAGTCCGCCGCTAATACACCGATCGCACCTACAGCTTTCTTCTTTGCAGTCTCCATTGTTCATTAAACAAATTGCAAAAGATTCACCAACACTGATGTCCAGAATACTGTGGAATTTTGGGATGAAAACAGAGCTTTTTTGTATTGTATTCAATGGGTCCGAATACTTCCGTATCAACCGTTGACGTCACGCGCATACATCATCATATATAGACGTTTTCAACCGGAAGTGTGGCGGGAAATTTAAAATTGCACTTTATAAGTTAACCCGGCCGTATTGGCATGTGTTGCAATGTTAAGTTTTCATCATTGATATATAAACTATCAGACTGCGTGGTCGGTAGTAGTGGGTTCAGTAGGCCTTTAATGGGAGCTTTAAAAAAAGAAGAAGAAAAAAATAAGTAACTAAATAGTTACTTTTCACAGTAACACATTACTTTTTGGTGAAAGTAACTGAGTTACTTTTGAAATAAAGTAACTAGTAACTGTAACTAGTTACTGGTTTTCAGTAACTAACCCAACACTGATCATTACACAGGCCAAACCATGATGCTCAAAAAAACCAAGAATGCCCATTCTAAAAAAGCCAGGGGGTAACCTTTGGGTCCCGATACAGCTGTCCATTTATGTACAGCCTTAAGATTAATTTGAAGAGTCTGGCAGGCCATAGTTTGGACAACCCTGTTTTAAACCGTCACCGGCGTTACAAGGTTGTTCAAATTCCACCCTAAAGTCTCCATGGCAACAGCCCGCAGGTCGCCCGGCAGAAGAATGTCAGATAAGCATCTAAGGGCGTATGTGCAGACCAAACAGCAACATGCAAGCAAGTGTTGAGTCTACTTCCCAACACTTGCAGCCCGCTCCCAAACAAATTTGCCACTTTGCACGCGCACGGGAATGTTAGAAAAGCAGATATGACGCGCTGACGTCTTAAAAGCTGCAAAGCGCACGTGAACATGTCCACGGCGTTCGTTACAGCGTTCGTTAAACCTCTGCCTTTTTTCAAATGAAATGCTCTCGGGCCGCATGCAGCTCCTTAGCGCCGCCCTAGTGGCTCCCTGGAGCTTTTTCAAAAATGTATGAAAATGGAAAAAGATGGGAAATATATACTGTATTTGTTTTAATATGGTTTCTGTAGGAGGACAAACATGACACAAACCTTCCTAACTGTTAGTAAGTCCACTGTTTAATATGTTTGTGTTCACTTATGACAGAATTTGGCGAGCGCCATTTTGTCCTACTCATTTCGGCGGTCCTTGAACTCACCGTAGTTGTGTGGACTGTGACGCAACAGTTTGTTTACATGTACAACTTTCTCCGACACTGCCACAGAAACACATGTTTTATGCCACTCTCTCTTTGTCTCATTTTGTCCACCAAACCTTTTATGCTGCGCTTGAATGCACAAAGATGAACTTTGTTGACGTTATTGACTTGCTTGGAGTGCTAATCAGGTCAATGCTTGCAGTCATACAGTGGTCACTGCATGTGTACATATATATATATATATATATATATATATATATATATATATATATATATATACACCGTATACATACACTACCGTTCAAAAGTTTGGGGTCACATTGAAATGTCCTTATTTTTGAAGGAAAAGCACTGTACTTTTCAATGAAGATAACTTTAAACTAGTCTTAACTATAAAGAAATACACTCTATACATTGCTAATGTGGTAAATGACTATTCTAGCTGAAAATGTCTGGTTTTTGGGGCAATATCTACATAGGTGTATAGAGGCCCATTTCCAGCACATATCACTCCAGTGTTCTAATGGTACAATGTGTTTGCTCATTGGCTCAGAAGGCTAATTGATGATTAGAAAACTCTTGTGCAATCATGTTCACACATCTGAAAACAGTTTAGCTTGTTTCCAGAAGCTACAAAACTGACCTTCCTTTGAGCAGATTGAGTTTCTGGAGCATCACATTTGTGGGGTCAATTAAACGCTCAAAATGGCCAGAAAAAGAGAACTTTCATCTGAAACTCGACAGTCTATTCTTGTTCTTAGAAATGAAGGCTATTCCACAAAATTGTTTGGGTGACCCCAAACTTTTGAACGGTAGTGTATGTATATATATATATATATATACACACATATTATATTAATATATATAAATTTGTATACATATATACACATACATATATATATACACAAAAATATATATATATACATATATATATATATATGTATACATATATTTATACTGTATATATGTATACACATATTTGTATACATATACATACATTTCTTTGCATATGTCTATACATATGCACACATATATACATACATATATAGATGTTTATATACATACATATATAAACATATATACACATATATAAATATACACATATTTATATAACCCCATATACACATGTTTATATACATACAAATATATGATATATATACACACATATACATATACACATACAGTATATATATACTGTATATATACACATAGAGTATATACACATATGCATACATACATATATATGTATATATATATATATACTGTATATATACACATTGATACATACATGTGTGTATACATACGTACATACATACATATATATATACATACATGTATGTGTGTGTATATATATATATATATATATATAAATATATATATATATACTGTATATATACACATGTATATACATACCTACATATATATATATATACACACACACACACACATACACACACACATGTACTGTATATATACATACATACATACATACATGCATATATATGTATATACACACACACACATGTATATATACATACATAACACTAAATGTGGGCACATTTTACACATATGTATACATATATATTTGATATAAATATGTGTGTATATGTGTAAAATGTGCCTACATTTAGTGGTTATATGGCGCCACCTGCTGCTTAGCCTACAAATGTGTATTCTCCAAAACAATTGGTTCAGCGTGGTAGAAAAGTTGTTTTACTATTCCCAGAATCCAGGATTACCATTGATGTGATGTTGCTCCTCAGGGGTCATGATGGAGATCAGGTGTCCGCCAATCGTCCGGCAGTGTTGCTCCGCCCCCTCCCAGCTCTGACGCGAGGTCACATGACGGTAGCAAAAGCTTTGGAACTTCTCCCAGCCGTCCTCGCACGCCTCGCCGTCTGTGAGCGTGAAGGTGAGAGGAAACGTCAGCGAGGTGGCGTGGCCCTGGGGGAGGTCACGGCCTGACCTGTCTGGCAGAGGGCGCCGCCGTATCCAGGCAGGCAGAGGCAGGTGGGCACCTCGCCCTCCACGCACGTTCCTCCATTCAAACATGGCCGCTCCTGGCACGAGTCTGCAGAGGAGATTGGACATCAATTGTTTATGATGTCGTGCAGGGGTCCAAACTTTCTACACCGAGGGCCGCATATTGAAAAGTCAGTATGTGGAGACAATTTGATATTTATTTGTTTTAAATAAGTGTCAATAACATACATTATATATATTTTTAAAGACTAAACTTTGGGTTGTATATATGCAGTTGTGGTCAAAAGTTTACATACACTTGTAAAGGACATAATGTCATGGCTGTCTTTTTTTGTGATAGAGTGATTGGAGCACATACTTGTTGGTCAGAAAAAAACATTCATGAAGTTTGGTTCTTTTATGAATTTATTATGGGTCTACTGAAAATGTGAGCAAATGTGCTGGGTCAAAAGTATACATACAGCAATGTTAATATTTGCTTACATGTCCCTTGGCAAGTTTCACTGCAATAAGGTGCTTTTGGTAGCCATCCACAAGCTTCTGGGTGAGTTTTTAACCACTCCTCTTGACAAAATTGGTGCAGTTCAGCTAAATGTGTTGGTTTTCTGACATGGACTTGTTTCTTCAGCATTGTCCACACGTTTAAGTCAGGACTTTGAGAAGGCCATTCTAAAACCTTAATTCTACCCTGATTTAGCCATTCCTTTACCACTTTTGATGTGTGTTTGGGGTCATTGTCCTGTTGGAACACCCAACTGCGCCCAACTGCTGATGATTTTAGGTTTACTTAAGATGTTACATGAGCTGTATACCTACCAGTACTTAAGATGTTACATGAGGTGTGTACCTACCAGTACTTAAGGTGTTACATGAGGTGTGTACCTACCAGTACTTAAGGTGTTACATGAGGTGTGTACCTACCAGTACTTAAGATGTTACATGAGGTGTGTACCTACCAGTACTTGAGATGCTACATGAGGTGTGTACCGACCAGTACCTAAGATGTTACATGAGGTGTGTACCGACCAGTACCTAAGATGTTACATGAGGTGTGTACCGACCAGTACCTAAGGTGTTACATGAGGTGTGTACCTACCACTACTTAAGGTGTTACATGAGGTGTGTACCTACCAGTGCTTGAGATGTTACATGAGGTGTGTACCTACCAGTACTTAAGATGTTACATGAGCTGTGTACCTACCAGTACTTAAGGTGTTACATGAGGTGTGTACCTACCAGTACTTAAGGTGTTACATGAGGTGTGTACCTACCAGTACTTAAGGTGTTACATGAGGTGTGTACCTACCAGTACTTAAGGTGACTTCTCCTTTAGCTGCCATGGTGGTCGGTACTTGAGGGTTTACAGTTGGGTCAGTGAAGTTCTCCAAGGTGTGGTCTTCAATGCGACACCCAGTGCATCCTTGCATCCTACCTGAGGCAGTGCCAGTACTGGTCTCCTCTTGTCCTCCTTCATGTCCGCTTGTGGTGCTGGTGGTCCACACCTCTATTCCATCCTTTGAGACTTCTTGCGGGGTGGCAGTACTGGACTCTGTGTTGTATCCAGACTCCTGCAGGGGGGTGGAGGTAGGTTTTGATTGATGGTGTGGCGTCACATGAGGGATCCGCGTGGTTTGGAAGTCCAATGGATGAGGTTCATGTGTGGAAGATCCACTGCGGTGCTCTGGCGATTCAGTCAGGTTTGATAAAACCAAGTCCTCTGGATTGTCTTCTGACCAGAGACCTGATTCTCGGTCTGTAGTTCCATTCCTGGCTTCAGGTTCATCTGTGACATTGTGGACTGGTTCTGTGTGATCATGTGCTTCCCTGCTGTTTGAGATGAAAATAACCTCTGCGGCGGTGCCAGCTGGGCGACCAGAGGACTGGATGGGTTCCGAACCAAAACCCAGAATCACGGTCACCTCAGCTGTTGTGACCTCTGCGTGATGGGCGTGTCCACTGATGTCCCCTGGTGTTGCTAGCGTGACGGACGCCACACCCAAATGCTCCTGAGCCGCATCAGAACCTGTTCGTTTAAAGATAAAGAAGTTAAACCAGGGGTCTTCAACGTTTTCCAGGCCAAGGACCCCCAAACTGATGGAGCAGAGACCCCCTAGATATATATCCAGTATAAGATTGTCTTTTAATTAAACCGGTCCTAAAGGTACATTAATTACCCATTGTGCAATACCAAGATATTTAAAGAACAGCACTGGAACGGCGATACCCTAACGACAGTTTTTTCTTAATTGAATTGTGGCACTAATGCAGGGGTGGGCAATTAATTTTCACCGGGGGCCGCATAAGCAACCCGAGCACTGCTGGAGGGCCACACGACAATATTTCAATTAAATTTTGCTCAATATTATTTTTGATATACCGTAAGATAAATAATAATGATGATAATAATAATAATAATTAATAATAATAATAATAATTTAATTTAATCTAACTTAACTTTATACAAAAGCAGATTGCTTTTTAAGGTCACTTTATCCTGCATTATCCAACATTTTTCCCCATCAGATTTGGACAATCATCTGTTGTTAAAAATAGTTTTTAATCATATTTATTTTATATTGGTTTTATATGTAATTGTTTTTTCTTTTTATTCAGTCATTGGTGGAGCTAAGGATAATATTTGAATATTGTTTGTAATATTGTTGTGCAGCACTTTGGAAACATTTTGTTGTTTAAATGTGCTATATAAATAAAGTGGATTGGATTGTCACACCTGCCAGCTTGTCCCAACACGCATTCACCTCTGTGAACAAGTCATTACCTGTGGTTGTCTCTTTAATTGACTGCATCAGAGCTCTCATCCAAAGTTAGCGAAAAACAGTCCATGTCTCCGGGCATTATCAGCGCAACAAAGTCCAATAAGCACTCCTTAATAAACTCTCCGTCAGAAAACGCCTTACTTTTTCTGGCACTTTTGTGAGAAATGACGAAACTTGTCCTGACGGCTGCATCTCTGGGGGTGTGAAATATGGCTAAAAGTCCTTGTTGGGTTTGCAGTTTTACCATCAACGCATCAGCCTCCCTTGCGCGCGCTTCATCAGACACATCCCGGTATTTTCCCTCGTGTTTCTTCGTGTAGTGGCGATTAAAATGATATTTAAACACAGCAACCTGTATACCACACATTAAGCACACGGCTTTACCATTAATTTATGTAAAGAAATACTTGGCAGTCCATGTCTTGTTGGAAACACGCCATTCCTCATCAACTTTTCTTTTTTTAGCGTCTCATCACTTGTCTCTATGCACCTTCACTCACAGGTTCCCCCCGGACATACGGCATAAATAACACATTTCAAAATAAAAGCAGCACAGTTGTATTGCGCGCACGACATAGATGTTTTTTAAACTTTATTTTGTAATTTGTAATTGCGCCGTTCAATTCACTCACAATCGCACACGCGCATACGTCAAAACGGAAGTAATACAAATAACGCTTTTCAAAACAAAAGCAGCACCGTTGTATTGCACACTCGACATAGATACTTTTTTAAATTTATTTTGTAATTTATGATTGGCCTCACGCGGGCCGGACAGGGATGCGCAAAGGGCCGTACAATGCCCAGGTCTACCCTAATGGCTAGCTGGCAACTAGAGCGCTAATTGTAGCTATCTTAAATGCTAACATTAATAAAATATTACAGAGGTTTTCAACGTTTTCAAGGCCAACTAACGGGGAGATGTAGCGTGGCCCCCTAACTAAATTGTATTTTTATTTTTATTGAATTGTGGCACTAATGGCTAGCTGGCAACTAAAGCGGTAATCGCTAGCTATCTTAAATGCTAACATGAATATTATAATACAGAGGTCTTTATGACGTTTTCTAGGGCAAGGTCCACAAGACTAATAGAGAGATGGAGCTGCGACCCCAACTAACATTTTTTAAATTGAATTGTGGTGCTAACGGCTAGCTGGCAACTAGAGCGCTAATTGTAGCTATCTTAAATGCTAACATGAATATTATAATACAGAGGTCTTTTTGACATTTTCCGGGCCAAGGACCCAAAGACTAATGGCAAGATGGAATGGCGACACCCCAATGATATATTTTTTTAATTGAATTGTGGCACTAATGGCTAGCTGGCAACAGGAGCGTTAATAGTAGCTATCTTAAATGCTAACATAAATATTATAAAACAGAGGTCTCTTTGACATTTTTCAGGCAAAGGATCCCAAGACTAATGGCGAGATGGAGCGGCGACCCCTTAACTATATATTTTGTATACAGTTGTGGAGCTAATGGCTAGCTGGCAACTAACTCTTAAATGCTAACATTAATAATATATAACAGAGGTTTTCAACGTTTTCCAGAGCAACTAATGGCGAGATGTAGCGTGGCCCCCTAACTACAAAACATATTTTATTATTGAATTGTGGCACTAATGGCAACAGGAGCACTAATTGTAGTTATCTTAAATGATAACATGAATATTATACAACAGAGGTCTCTTTTGACGTTTTCCAGGACAAGGACACCAAGACTAATGGCAAGATGGAACGGCGACACCCTAACGACAGTTTTTTCTTAATTGAATTGTGGTACTAAGGGCTAGCTGGCAACTAGAGCGCTAATAGTAGCTATCTTAAATGCTAACATTAATAAAATATTACAGAGGTTTTCAACGTTTTCCAGGCCAACTAATGGCGAGATGTAGCATGGCCCCCTAACTACAAAAATGTTTGTATTATTGAATTGTGGCACTAATGGCTAGCTGGCAACTAGAGCGCTAATTGTAGCTATCTTAAATGCTAACATGAATATTATAATACAAAGGTCTCTTTTGACGTTTTCCAGCCCAAGGACCCAAAGACTAATGGCAAGATGGAACGGCGACACCCTAACAGTTTTTTCTTAATTGAATTGTGGCACCAACGGCTAGCTGGCAACTAGAGCGCTAATTGTAGCTAACTTAAATGCTAACAGTAATAATATATAACAGAGGTTTTCAACATTTTCCAGGCCAACTAATGGTGAGATGTAGCGTGGCCCCCTAACTACAAAACATATTTTATTATTGAATTGTGGCACTAATGGCTAGCTGGCAACAGGAGCACTAATTGTAGCTATCTTAAATGCTAACATGAATATTATAATACAAAGGTCTCTTTTGACGTTTTCCAGGACAAGGACACCAAGACTAATGGCAAGATGGAACGGCGACACCCTAACGACAGTTTTTTCTTAATTGAATTGTGGTACTAAGGGCTAGCTGGCAACTAGAGCGCTAATAGTAGCTATCTTAAATGCTAACATTAATAAAATATTACAGAGGTTTTCAACGTTTTCCAGGCCAACTAATGGCGAGATGTAGCGTGGCCCCCTAACTGTATATATATTTTTTTTTAAATTGAAATTGTGGCACTAATTGCTAGCTGGCAACTAGAGCGCTAATTGTAGCTATCTTAAATGCTAACCTTAATAAAATATTACAGAGGTTTTCAACATTTTCCAGGCCAACTAATGGCGAGATGTAGCGTGGCCCCCTAACTAAATGGTATTTTTATTTTTATTGAATTGTGGTGCTAACGGCTAGCTGGCAACTAGAGCTCTAATTGTAGCTATCTTAAATGCTAACATGAATATTATAATACAGAGGTCTTTTTGACGTTTTCCAGGCCAAGGACCAAAAGACTAATGGCAAGATGGAACGGTGACACCCTAACGACAGTTTTTTCTTAATTGAATTGTGGTGCTAATGGCTAGCTGGCAACTAAATAAATGATAAATGGGTTATACTTGTATAGCGCTTTTCTACCTTCAAGGTACTCAAAGCGCTTTGACAGTATTTCCACATCCACCCATTCACACACACATTCACACACTGATGACTAGAGCGCTAATTGTAGCTATCTTAAATGCTAACATTAATAATATATAACAGAGGTTTTCAACATTTTCCAGGCCAACTAATGGCGAGATGTAGCGTGGCCCCCTAACTAAATTGTATTTGTATTTTTATTGAATTGTGGCACTAATGGCTAGCTGGCAACTAGAGCGCTAATTGTAGCTATCTTAAATGCTAACATGAATATAATAATACAGGGGTCTTTAATGTTTTCCAGGCCAAGGACCCCCAGACTAATGGCGAGATTTAACTATATGTTTTGTATGAAATCGTGGCGCTAATGGCTAGCGGGAAACTAGAGTGCGAATTGCTAGCTGGCCACTAGTACGCTAGTCGCTAGCTTGCTGCCACTGCTGATAATGACTCGCTAAATGTGTGGAAAAACTTGCAGGGAAAATATGAAAAAACTTTTTTTTTTATAAACTACAAATATATTCAAAGAATACAGCACAGGGTTGCTAGTAGTTAGCTGGTAACTAGAGCACTTATCGCTAGCTATCCTAAATGCTAACATGGACATAATAATACAGGGGTCTCTTTCACATTTTTTAGGCCCTAAAAATAATGGCTAGATAGAGCGGGGACCCCTTAACTATATATGTTGTATTAAACCGTGGCGCTAATGGCTAGCCAGAAACTAGAGGGCGAATTGCTAGCAAGCCACTAGTACGCTAGTCGCTAGCTTGCTGCCACTGCTGATAATGACTCGCTAAATGTGTGGAAAAACTTGCAGGGAAAATATGAAAAAATAAAAATAATTTATATATCTAAAATTATATTCAAAGAATACAGCACAGGATTGCTATAAGCTAGCTGGTAACTATAGCGCTTATTGCTAGCTATCCTAAATGCTAACATGAACATAATAATACAGGGGTCTCTTTCACGTTTTTTAAGGCCAAGGACCTCAAGAATAATGGCGAGATGGAGGGGGGACTCATTAACTATATATTTCGAATTACAAAACCCGAAACCAGTGAAGCTGTCACGTTGTGTAAATGGTAAATAAAAACAAAATACAATGATTTGCAAATCCTTCTCAGCCTATATTCAGTTGAATAAACTCCAAAGACAAGATACTTAACGTTCGAACTGGAAACCTTTGTTATTTTTTGCAAATATTAGCTCATTTGGAATTTGATGCCTGCCACATGTTTCAAAAAAGCTGGCACAAGTGGCAAAAAAGACTGAGAAAGTTGAGGAATGCTCATCAAACACTTATTTGGAACATCCCACAGGTGAACAGGCTAATTGGAAACAGGTGGGTGCCATGATTGGGTATAAAAGCAGCTTCCATGAAATGCTCAGTCATTCACAAACAAGGATGGGGCGAGGGTCACCACTTTGTCAACAAATGCGTGAGCAAATTGTCCAACAGTTTAAGAACAACATTTCTCAACCAGCTATTGGAAGGAATTTAGGGATTTCACCATCTACGCTCCGTGATATCATCAAAAGGTTCAGAGAATCTGTAGAAATCACTGCACGTAACATTGAATGCCCGTGACCTTCGATCCCTCAGGCGGTACTGCGTCAAAAAGCGACATCAGTGTGTAAAGGATATCACCGCATGGGCTCAGGAACACTTCAGAGAACCACTGTCAGCAACTACAGTTTGTCGCTACATCTGTAAGTGCAAGTTAAAACTCTACTAAGCCATTTATCAACAACACCCAGAAACGCCGCCGGCTTCGCTGGGTCCGAGCTCATCTCAGATGGACTGATGCAAAGTGGAAAAGTGTTCTGTGGTCTGACGAGTCCACATTTCAAATTGTTTTTGGAAACTGTGGACGTCGTGTCCTCTGAACCAAAGAGGAAAAGAACCATCCGGACTGTAATTGACGCAAAGTGTAAAAGCCAGCATCTGTGATGGTATGGGGGTGTATTAGTGCCCAAGACATGGGTAACTTACACATCTGTGAAGGCACCATTAATGCTGAAAGGTACATACAGGTTTTGGAGCAACATATTTTGCCATCCAAGCAACGTTATCATGGACGCCCCTGCTTATTTCAGCAAGACAACGCCAAGCGTGGCTTCATAGTAAAAGACTGCGGGTACTAGACTAACCACTGTCAGCAACTACAGTTTGTCACTACATCTGTAAGTGCAAGTTAAAACTCTACTATGCAAAGCCAAAGCCATTTATCAACAACACCCAGAAACGGCGCCGACTTCGCTGTGCCCGAGCTCATCGAAGATGGACTGATGCAAAGTGGAAAAGTGTTATATTATATCATATTATAATATATTCAAAGAATACAGCACAGGGCTGCTATTAGCTAGCTGAGAACTAGTACGCTAATGGCTAGCTGGCAACTGGACAAGTCGCCACCCCATCGCAGGGCCAACACAGATAGACAACATTCACACACTAGGGCCAATTTAGTGTTGCCAATCAACCTATCCCCAGGTGCATGTCTTTGGAGGTGGGAGGAAGCCGGAGTACCCGGAGGGAACCCACGCAGTCACGAGGAGAACATGCAAACTCCACACAGAAAGATCCAGAGCCCGGGATTTAACTCAGGACGACTCAGGACCTTCGTATTGTGAGGCACATGCACTAACCCCTGTGCCACTATATCTTTTTTTAATTGACCAAAAATTTCTCCACCTCCCTGCAGTACCTACGTGAACACACTAGAGGTCACTGATCCCTGTTAAAGACCTCTGTGTAAGGTCGATGAATGTATTTGAACATAGCTTGATATTAGAGATGTCCAATAATATCGGACTGCCGATATTATCGTCCAATAAATGCTTTAAAATGTAATATCGGAAATTATCGGTATTGGTTTCATAAAGTAACATTTATGACTTTTTAAAACGCCACTGTGTACACGGACGTAGGGAGAAGTAGAGAGCGCCAATAAACCTTAAAGGCACTGCCTTTGCGTGCCGGCCCAGTCACATAATATCTACGGCTTTTCACACACACAAGTGAATGCAAGGCATACTTGGTCAACAGCCATACAGGTCACACTGAGGGTGGCCGTATCAACACCTTTAACACTGTTACAAATATGCGCCACACTGTGAACCCACACCAAACAATAATGACAAACACATTTCGGGAGAACATCCGCACCGTAACACAACATAAACACAACAAAACAAATACCCAGAACCCCTTGCAGCACTAACTCTTCCGGGACGCTACAATATACACCCCCCGCTTCCCCCTACCCAAACCCCCCCCCCCCCCCCCCAACCCCGCCCACCTCAACCTCCTCATGCTCTCTCAGGGAGAGCATGTCCCAAATTCCAAGCTGCTGTTTTGAGGCATGTTAATAAAAATAATGCACTTTGTGACTTCAATAATAAATATGGCAGTGCCATGTTGGCATTTCTTTCCATAACTTGAGTTGATTTATTTTGGAAAACCTTGTTACATTGTTTAATGCATCCAGCGGGGCATCACAACAAAATTAGGCATAATAATGTGTTAATTCCACGACTGTATATATCGGTATCGGTTGATATCGGAATCGGTAAGTAAGAGTTGGACAATATCGGAATATCGGATATCGGCAAAAAAGCCATTATCGGACATCTCTAGTTGTAATCAATCAATCAGAGGTTGATCTTCATTCTTCATCCTAACAAGACTCTGCGGCACCACTTTGTGGAACTTAATCTGTTTGTTGTGGAGGAACCTTTGGGCTGACTTACTTGACTCGGATGGCGGCTCTGAGGAAGCCATTGCGGTGGTGTCCATGACAACCGGGACGACTGTGGCTAAGTTCCCGCCCTCTTCCGGATGGTCGTCAGCGGTGCTGCTGCCAGAAGATGGCGACACGGTGGAGGAATGCAGCTCCTCCGTCGCATCGACCTCTGGTTCGGGGACATCTCCAAAGGTGCTCGGGTGGAGCAGCGTAGCCTCGGAGCTGCTCGGCTCCTCTGGTGCCGACGTTGCGTTCGTGATGACGATCTCCAGGCGTGGAGAATCGGAGGACGTTGGATGACGACCAAGCTGCTCCTTGTCTTCAGGGTGAAACTCGTTGACCTCTCCGGGCTTCAGAGTGGCCGACTGAGGAACCTCCCTTGTCGAGGTCCCGGTCTCCAGAAGGTTTACTGGTACAGGACTTAGAGTCTGAACCGCCTCCTCCCCTGCGGTGGTTGTCTCCTCCGTGACTGGGCGTGCAGGGCTGCTGTCCTCGGTGGTGAGAGGAGACGACGGAGACCCTGCAGAGAAGGCGACGTGCAGCAGGTGATGGAGTCTGTCGCCGGTGGTCCAAGACCTCCTACCTCTAAAGCAGTAGACGTCACGTCGGCTCTGCTCCTCTGGGAAGATGGTCCGGTTGCCCGGCCCTGCAGAGTCCACGTCGACACAGCGCCCCGCAGGGTATCGCACGCTCCGGTCTTTCAGCCACCCTGACCCAGAGCGGTTCAGTCCGTCGTTCCAGGCTGCGTACAACTGGGCGGGGCTGGCTAGCTCAGCTTCCTCCCTCAGGCAGTGAGCTTTGGCCTCCCAGAAGGTAAAATGCTCCGGGGCGGAGCCGTGGAACACCTCACCTGTTGAATTCATGTTGGAGACCTCAATGAACGCTACATTAAAACCCGGGAAAGGAACTATTGCTGACCTGCAATATCTCCCACGTAGCAGTAGACACCAAACATCTGCTCCGGGTCCAACGTCCCCGAGTTCCTTAGGCCTGGAGGTCCATCGGCGTCGCCCAAGCAGCCCTCTCTCGGCTCCTGAACGGGATATCTGAGGACGGACAGGACTCCCGGCATTAAGACCGGTTCAAACTGGCTTCGAACCAGCGCTCGTCCTCACCTGACCGAGCGGTCCGAGAGCCAGCCAGCATGGCAGCACTCGTGTCCGCTGTGGAAGGACGCCAGGAACTGGTCAGGGGTCGCAATTTGGGCCCCCATAGCCTGGCAGGCCTGACTTGCTCGCAGGAAGGTGAAGGATTTGGGGTTGTCTGCGTCCTGATGATGGAACACCAACCCTGCGTGTAGACACCACAAATACGTCACCAATGAGTCTCCACTACTGAGCAGTGAGCTCACTATTTGGCATATTTTCCATAACTAGATGCAATTTCTGGAGAAATAGCGTGTGAATGCTCGGAAGCCCAAGCTGAACTGAAACGCTAACAGGTAGCGTCAATGAACAAAGCATACGACTGTCAGGCGCCTATCAGTAAAATGAGCCAAAATATTCAACATGCTAACACTTAGCATGTGTCAAGTAGCAAGTTATATAACTCAAAGGTTTACACCTGTCTAATTAGCTAAAAAAAACTAACATGCTAAAAGTTACCATGTATCAAGTACCAAGTTATATGACTCGAAGGTTTAGATTTGTCATATTAGCTAAAAAAAGCTAACAAGCTAACAGTTAACATGTATCAAGTACCAAGTTATATGACTCGAAGGTTTAGATCTGTTAAATTAGCTAAAAAAAAAAAAAAAGCTAACAGTTAACATGTGTCAAGTACTAAGTTATACTGTAGGACTCCATGTTGTACATCTGAAAAATTAGCTAAAGAAGCTAACATGCTAACAGTTAGCATGTGTCAGCAACCAAGTTATATGACTTTGAGGTGTACGACTACAAAAGTAGCTAAATAACTAACATGCTAACAGTTAGCATGCATCAAGTACCAAGTTATATGACTCTACGGTTTAGATCTGTCAAATTAGCTAAAAATAAAAAATAAAACTCACATGCTAACAGTTACTATGTGTCAAGTACTAAGTTATACTGTAGGACTCCAAGTTGTACATCTGCAAAACTAGCTAAATAAGCTAAAATGCTAACAGTTGGCATGTGTCAAGTACCAAGTTATATGACTTTGAGGTGTACGACTGCAAAAGTAGCTAAATAACTACCATGCTAACAGTTAGCATGTGTCAAGTAGCAAGTTATATAACTCGAAGGTTTACACATGTCAAATTAGCTAAAAAAGCTAACATGCTAACAGTTAGCATGTATCAAGTACCAAGTTATATGACTCGAAGCTTTAGATCTGCCAAATTTGCTAAAATAAAGCTAAAATGCTAACAGTTACCATGTGTCAATAATTAAGTTATACTGTAGGACTCTAAGTTGTACACCTGTCAAATAAGCTAAAGAAGCTAACATGCTAACAGTTAGCATGTGTCAAGTACCAAGTTATATAACTCAAAGGTTTACACCTGTCAAATTAGCTAAAGAAGCTAACATGCTAACAGTTAACATGTATCAAATACCAAGTTATATGACTCGAAGGTTTAGATCTGCCAAATTAGCTAAAAAAAAATAAAACTCACATGCCAACAGTTAACATGTGTCAAGTACTAAGTTATACTGTAGGACTCCAAGTTGTACACCTGCAAAATTAGCTAAAGAAGCTAACATGCTAACAGTTAGCATGTGTCAAGTACCAAGTTATATGACTCGAAGGTTTAGATCTGCCAAAATAGCTAAAATAAAGCTAAAATGCTAACAGTTAACATGTGTCAAGTAGCAAGTTATACAACTCAAAGGTTTACACCTGTCAAATTAGCTAAAAAGGCTAAAATGCTAACAGTTAACATGTATCAAGTACCAAGTTATATGACTCGAAGGTTTAGATCTGCCAAATTAGCTAAAATAAAGCTAACATGCTAACAGTTACCATGTGTCAAGTACTAAGTTATACTGTAGGACTCCAAGTTGTACACCTGCAAAATTAGCTAAAGAAGCTAACATGCTAACAGTTAGCATGTGTCAAATACCAAGTTATATGACTTTGAGGTGTACAACTGCAAAAGTAGCTAAAAAAAAACTAACATGCTAACAGTTAGCATGTGTCAAGTACCAGGTTATATGACTAAGGTTTAGATCTGTCAAATTAGTAGAGATGTCCGATATTATCGGCCGACAAATGCTTTAAAATGTAATATCGTACATTATCGGTATCGGTTTTTAATTATCAGAATCGGTTGTTTTTTTGGTATTTTCTTTTTTGTTTTGTTTTTTATTAAATCAACATAAAAAACACAAGATACACTTACAATTAGTGCACCAACCCAAAAATTAGCACAAAAGGGTTGTTTCTTTCTGTTATTAATATTCTGGTTCCTACATTATATATCAATATATATCAATACAGTCTGCAAGGGATACAGTCCGTAAGCACACATGATTGTGCGTGCTGCTGGTCCACTAATAGTACTAACCTTTAACAGTTAATTTTACTCATTTTCATTAATTACTAGTTCTATGTAACTGTTTTTGTATTGTTTTACTTTCTTTTTTATTCAAGAAAATGTTTTTAATTTATCTATCTTATTTTATTTTATCAATTTTTTTTAAAAGGACCTTATCTTCACCATACCTGGTTGTCCAAATTAGGCATAATAATGTGTTAATTCCACGACTGTATATATCGGTATCGGTTGATATCGGTATCGGTAATTAAGAGTTGGACAATATCGGGATATCGGCAAAGAAGCCATTATCGGACATCCCTACAAATTAGCTAAAAAAAATGTAACATGCTAAAAGTTAGCATTTGTAAAGTATCAAGTTAGATGATTTGGAGCCGTATGCCTTCAAAATGAGTTTTAAAAGACCTAACATTAGCATGAATAAATAAATAAATAAATATACTTTTCAGCATGTACACAAATGATGCATGAATAATGTATTATTAATAAGTGTTTTTAGGGTTACTGACCTTTGACCTTCACCTGCGTGACATCAAAAGCGTCCTCGGAGCCCTGCTGCACCTCACAGCGGTACAGACCGCCATCCCCGTGCCGGACGCCCTCCAGCCTGAGCGTCAGGTCGGCGGGCGACACGGCGTAACGCGGCAGGGAGGCTCGGCCCCTGTAGGCCTCGCTCACCTGCACCGCGTCGCCGCGGGCGACCAGGATCTCCGTCTTCTTGTCGACGTCCATCAGGCTCCACATGACCCGGGGCAGAGACAGGACGGCGCGGCGGCCGGCAGCGGAGGGCGCGGGCGGCGGGTGGGCCAGAGACACCAAGCAGGTCAACGTCAGCGAGGCGCCCAGCTGGGCGGACACCAGTGGACCGGAGGGGACTATCACATGGAGGAGCTTGGCCTCGTCTGTGAGGAGACAACACAAACATCTAGTTTGACCAGCGCTAGGATCCTGGCTACGTCCTGGTTCATGCACGCCTCCAATAACGTCCCGCATCTGCACCTTTATCCTGATCCTCGCCGACATTTTATTTCTTGCTCCATGCATCACCTCGCTACAAATAATGTTTTTGTCAGCCAAGGACTAACCAGTGGGAAGTTTGCCCCCCACCTGGTCCAAATCTCCGGTGTCTCCGTTGTGGTATTTTAGGCTTCATATTGTACCACACATTTTCAATGGGAGACAGGTCTGGACTACAGGCAGGCAGTCTACGAAGTCACGCTTGGCATCGTCTTGCTGAAATAAGCAGGGGCGTCCATGATAACGTTGCTTGGATGGCAACATATGTTGCTCCAAAACCTGTATGTACCTTTCAGCATTAAACAGAAGTGTAAGTTACCGTGTCTTGGGCACTAATACACCCCCATACCA
>NC_084741.1:455799-464153 GCF_033978785.1 Entelurus aequoreus | reverse complement strand
TATATACACACATATATATACATATATATATATACATATATATACACATATATATATATATATACAGTATATATACACATGTATATGTATATATACACATATATACAGTATATACATATATATACACATATATATATATATACAGTATATATACACATGTATATGTATATATACACATATATACAGTATATACATATATACATACATATATATGTATATATATACATGTATATATATACATGTATGTATATATACACATATATATGTATATATATACATGTATATATATATACATGTATGTATATATACACATATATATATGTATATATATACATGTATATATATATATACATACATATATATATGTATATATATACATGTATATATATATATACATGTATGTATATATACACATATATATGTATATATATACATGTATATATATATACATGTATATATATATATATACATGTATGTATACATACACATAAATATATTTACACACATGTATAAATATGTATATATATATATATATATATATATATATATATATATATATATATATATATATATATATATATATATATATATATATATATATATATATATATATATATATATATATATATATATATATATATATATATACACTACCGTTCAAAAGTTTGGGGTCACATTGAAATGTCCTTATTTTTGAAGGAAAAGCACTGTACTTTTCAATGAAGATAACTTTAAACTAGTCTTAACTTTAAAGAAATACACTCTATACATTGCTAATGTGGTAAATGACTATTCTAGCTGCAAATGTCTGGTTTTTGGTGCAATATCTACATAGGTGTATAGAGGCCCATTTCCAGCAACTATCACTCCAGTGTTCTAATGGTACAATGTGTTTGCTCATTGGCTCAGAAGGCTAATTGATGATTAGAAAACCCTTGTGCAATCATGTTCACACATCTGAAAACAGTTTAGCTCGTTACAGAAGCTACAAAACTGACCTTCCTTCGAGCAGATTGAGTTTCTGGAGCATCACATTTGTGGGGTCAATTAAACGCTCAAAATGGCCAGAAAAAGAGAACTTTCATCTGAAACTCGACAGTCTATTCTTGTTCTTAGAAAAGAAGGCTATTCCACAAAATTGTTTGGGTGACCCCAAACTTTTGAACGGTAGTGTAGATATATATATATATATATATATATATATATATATATATATATATATATATATATATATATATATATATATATATATATATATATATATATATATATATATATATATATATATATATATATATATATATATATATATATATATATATATATATATATATATATATATATATATATATATATATATATATATATATATATATATATATATATATATATATATATACAGCCCAGCCCCCGGCCAAATTTTTTTAATCCAATGCGGCCCCCGAGTCAAAAAGTTTGGGGACCCCTGCTCTAGGACTTGGTGCTATTTAGAAGAGCCTAAATGTGAAAACTCAATGTCTATCAGTTCATTTTTCAACTTTAGTGATGATTTATAGTGCATGAGAAAGTGAAAAGTAAAACCATCAACAACAAGAAGCGGTGTTGTAATTGGCGGAGTCAAAAAGTTCAACACATTGCTATCAAGATGAAGCTCTTCCGCTTTGAAAGTGGGTACGTCAATAATGTCTCTCTTTTGTTGGCGTCCAACTCCAGTGCTAAAAACAAGCCCAAAGGCGGCACATCGCCATCTAACTGAGATCGGTAGGTTGTGAGTTCAAACCCCGGCCGAGTCATACCAAAGATTATAAAAATAGGACCCATTACTTCCCTGCTTGACACTCAGCATCAAGGGTTGGAATTGGGGGTTAAATCATCAGAAATGGTTCCCGGGCGCGGCCACCGCTGCTGCTCACTGCTCCCCTCACCTCTCAGGTGGTGATCAAGGGTAATGGATCAAATGCAGAGAATAGTTTCGCCACACCTAGTGTGTGTGTGACAATCATTGGTACTTTCACTTTAGTGTTGTGGAGGTTTTGACACACCCTCAGTTCCAGGCAAAGCCGCTACTTGAACCCTGTTGCTTATAAAACGGTGCTGCGAATTTACAGATTTTTCTTCGCTGACGGCCATGACGCGAATAGTTTTCATTCAACGCATGCAAAGACGCTGAAAAGGTGTTTGTGCTATGGCACCATCTTTTGGACGAGTTTGCTCACTGCAGGTGCTGCTGGGCAAGTGTGAGTTCCTGCTTGTTTAAAGCTTTCAAACGGGAAGTAGCAGATTCGTTCCGTCTTCTAGCCGTCCATAGCGTAACTACTCGTATGGATTCTTTTTTCACCGCTCCAAGCAACGACTGTAAGGTTTTTTTTGCATATAACGTAAATTGCAGACTATAAACTGCTACTTTTTAAAGTACCAATGATAGTCACACACACACTAGGTGTGGTGAAATGTGTCCTTTGCATTTGACCCATCTCCATGTTCACCCCCTGGAGGGGAGCAGTGAGCAGCAGCGTGCGCAGCGCTCGGGAATCATTTGGTGATTCAACCCCCAATTCCAACCCTTGATGCTGAGTGCCAAGCAGAGAGGCAATGGGTCCCATTTTTTATAGTCTTTGGTATGACTCGAGTATGATTTGGGTTTGAACTCACAACCTCCCAGTCTCAGGGCAGACACTCTAACCACAAGGCCACTTGCCTACACTTTGAACCCTGCGGCTAAAACGGTGCCGCTAATTTATGGATTTTTCGTCGCTGACGGCCATATTGCAAATCGTTTTCATAAAACACAAGGTATGTTGCTGTTTGTGCTACGGCGCCATCTTTTGGACGAGTTTGCTCTCTGCAGGTGCTACTGGATGAGTGCCTACAGTGTTTCCTGCTGTTTAAAGTTTGAACCGGAAGTACAAGTGCCGTTCCGTCTTCTAAGTCGTCCACAGCGTTTCTATTCGTATGGATTCCTTATTCATCGCTCCAAGCAACGTCTGTAAGTTTTACAATATAACTAAAACAATTATTACGTACTAAAGCGTCCCATGTGTGATATTTGTAGGAATGTTTTCATGCATATTTGTACGTGCTATCGTGATGTCATGAAGTGAGCGTCGTTAGCATTAGCTAATATGCTAACAGGGTTTACGAGTGTATGACATTCTTTTTGTATTGTTTCAGTTTCCTAAATTCACTAAAACATACTTGCCAACCCTCCCGGTTATACCGGGAGACTCTCGGTATTCAGCGCCTCTCCCGATAACCTCCCGGCAGAAATTTTCTCCCGACAAACTCCCGGTTATTCAGCCGGAGCTGGAGGCCACGCCCCCTCCAGCTCAATGCGGACCTGAGTGGGGACAGCCTGTTCTCACGTCCGCTTTCCCACAATATAAACAGCTTGCCTGCCCAATGACGTCATAACATCTACGGCTTTTAGAGAGTAGAGTGCACAACTGCGCACACAACAAGGAGACAAAGCAGAAGAACGAGGAAGTTACAGACAAGGCGACGCCGTCGACGAGCAAGAGGAAGAAATACGCTTGCAAGTTCCAAAACAAATGGAAACAAGAATTTCAGTTCGAAGGGGAATGGGTATGTATGTTGCCTGTACATTTTGTAGAACAGACTTCTCCATTGAACACGGTGGCCGAAATGATATACTCAGTCATGAACGGAGAAGTTAAACAGGACAATACTGCCATCTACTGGATAGCCTCCGGAACACTGAAATTCAAGTATTTATTTTATTTATATGTATAATAGAATATATATATATATATATATATATATATATATATATATATATATATATATATATATATATATATATATATATATATATATATATATATATATATATATATATATATATATATATATATATATATATATATAGCTAGAATTCACTGAAAGTCAAGTATTTCATACATATATATATATATGAAATACTTGAGTTGGTGAATTCTAGCTGTAAATATACTGCCCTATTAACCACGCCCTTAACCACGCCCCAACCATGCCCCCGCCCCGCCCACGCCCCCACCTCCCGATATCGGAGGTCTCAAGGTTGGCAAGTATGCACTAAAACGTCACTGTGGAGTTATTGAGTCTGTTTAGCTGATTGGAGAGCTAGCTTGCGCAGCTAGTGGGTCCATGACCATGACTTCTGTTTTGTTTGATCGGACGTTTTGCTGCGTGGAAACAATTAATGTATTTGAATAAACATTTACAAAATATTTTAGTATAAATAACTCATTTAACAACATATATATCAGCGGCTAATGTATGTAAAATATATTTTCTCTCAATTTTAGTGGGTGCGGCCTATAAACCGGTGCGCTCTATAGTCCGGAAAATACGTCAGTCGAGCTGTTTAAATGTGGTCCAGGAGAAACGAGGATGTGTTGAGGTTGCATCTTAATTAGGTACACTTGGGCCAGTTGATTAGGTACACACCTTTACAATGGTAGATTTTTTTCAGGAAAATCCTATCTTGGTAGGGGCTAGCATGCTAACTATTAGCATTTTTACTTTTGAGCTATTTCACTCATATAAAGATACAAATACCAGACATGATGTAGGAACACTATAGAACTTTCTCGCCGCTTGTGGTAGTTTCTCCTATCTGGTCAAGGGCTAGCATGCTAACATTAGCACACTAACATTTTATGCTCACATTTTTAGCAAATGTTGTTGTTGGTCTAAAAATCATGGCTTTTGATAGTTTTCGCCATTCTAGAAGTATGCTAATTGTTCTTATGTTATCATGCCAACATTAACATGCTAACATGTTATGCTAGTATGCTAATTTTAATAATTTAAACCTAAAATTTGCGGATTTTGATACTTTTCGCCAGTTCGCAAGTATATTAAGTGTTCCCATTATAATATTGCTAACGTTAGCATGCCAATGTTTTATGCTAGCATTTTAGCAAATTTTCTTCATTTCAACCTAAATATCGACTTGTCCAGGGTGTACGCTGCCTTCCGCCCTTGTGCAGCTGAGATAGGCTCCAGCACCCCCGTGACCCCATAAGGGACAAGCAGTACAAAATGGATGGTTGGATCATGGCTTTTGATATTTGGCTCCATCTCAGAAGTATGCTAACGTTTCTTATGTTATCATGTTAACATTTTGAAATGTGGTCCAGAAGAAACGAGGACGTGTTGAGGTTGCATCTTAATTAAATACACTTGGGCCAGTTGATTAGGTACACACCTTTACAATGGTAGATTTTTTTTCAGGAAACTCCTCTTAGATTCCTCATTCCTCAACGGATATTAACCGTTCCAACGTCTGAATGTTTAGTACATTCAGGACATGCTATCTTGGTAGGGGCTAGCATGCTAACTATTAGTATTTTTACTTTTTAGCTATTTTACTCATATAAAGATACAAATACCAGTCATGATGTAGGAACACTATAGAACTGCCTCGCCGCTTGTGGTAGTTCGTCCTATCTGGTCACATGCTAGCATGCTAACATTAGCACATTAACATTTTATGCTTGCATTTTAGCAAATGTTGTTGGTCTAAAAATCATGGCTTTTGATAGTTTTCGCCATCCTAGAAGTATGCTAATTGTTCTTATGTTATCATGCCAACATTAACATGCTAACATTTTATGCTAGCATGCTAATTTTAATCATTTAATATTCAATTGATACTTTTTTCGCCAGTTTGTAAGTATATTAAGTGTTCCCATTATAATATTGCTAACGTTAGCTTGCTATTGTTTTATGCTAGCATTTTAGCTAATTTTCTTCATTTTAACCTAAATATCATGGCTTTTGATATTTGGCGCCATCTCAGAAGTATGCTAACGTTTCTTATGTTATGGTAACATTTTGAAAAGTGGTCCAGAAGAAAGGAGGACGTGTTGAGGTTGCATCTGCAGCCAAACAACGCAGGACAAAAGTTGATAAGCCGAATGGTTAACGACACCACCGAGGCAGTCTACGGCTAGACGTACTAACCTTTGACCTGTTCTCTCCTAGCTCCTTTATTGTCTGGTTTTAGGTTGTTTCCCACAGCAAATCCCCCAAATCCTCGACTGCTAAATCAGCGCTTTCACTAAACGGAGTCTTCCTCCATGGTCTCAGTGGAGAAAGATCATTTTAGTGGTATTGTTCTCCCAATTGGTCCACACGGGATCTGCCGGGTTTCCTCTTCCCTTTCTTGGACCACAATGCTCAAGTGTCACCAACAATTTCCTCCATGCGCTCGACTTCTTGTTCTTGACCGACCTCTCTTCCTCTTAGGTGGGGAGTTATTTACGGGACTGACGGCGGACTTCTTGGGACGAGACTCTGTGATCTTCAGAAGCTTGGGCGGTCGCTCCACCATGAGGACGGAGACAGACCATAAAATCCTCCACGGTAATAGGAGGGCGTCACCCACGTCGTAAATCCACAGTCTCCGACATTCGAGTGTTTTTTAACACCGGAAGAACATCTGGATATGTTCGATCGCGTGTTAACTATCGTGAGTTATGAACACGACTTTCTTGCTCTCCTCCCTTAAGATCCCGAGTTTGTGGCGGCTCACCTCATCCCGGACAACGACGACAGAGACGATGACAAAGTCTACTTTTTCTTCACGGAGAAAGCCACGGAGGCGGGCGACGGGGAGGAGGTCATTCACACGCGTGTCGGACGAGTGTGTGCGGTGAGTTTCCGTGCGACGCGCAGCTTTAACGATCAGCATCCGCACTTCCGGTTAGTGGGTTTGGTTTTATAGATGCTTGCACATATTGGCGGCTTTACCAGAACTAGTTATGGGCCTGCAGCTAAGCCGAGCTATTCTATTTTATTCTTCCGCGCTTAATACGGGACGAACCGACCAATGAACCCCAACATATCTTGTACTGTTGGAAAGGTCTTGATTGCACCTACGCTGCTACTTTATTTTTGGAACATTTAGTGTTACCATGGCGACGCTATTAGGGGAAAAGACCTTCAGTGGGCCCATTAATTAGATACACTTGGGCCAACTGATAAGTGCACACCTTTACAATGGTAGATTTTTTTTTCAGGAAACTCTTAGATTCCTCATTCCTCAACGGATGTTTACCGCTCCAACGTCTAAATGTTCAGTACATTCAGGACATGCTATCTTGCATGCTAACTGTTGGCATTTGTACTTTTTAGCTATTTTACTCATATAAAAATACAAATACCAGACATGATGTAGGAACGCTATAGAACTGCCTTGCCACTTGAGGTGGTTCCTCCCATCTGGTCACGTGCTAACATGCTATTGTTAGCACGCTAACATTTTAGGCTAGTATGTTTAGCAAATGTTGTTGGTTTTTACCTAAAATCATGGCTTTTGATAGTTGGCGCTGTCTTAAAAGTATGCTCATTGTTTTTATGTGATCATTCCAACATTAACATGCTAACATTTTATGCTAGCATGCTAACTTTAATAATTTAAACCTAAATTTTGCGGATTTTGATACTTTTCGCCATCTTGCAAGTATATCAACTGTTCCCATTATATTATTGCCAACGTTAGCATGCTAATGTTTTATGCTAGCATTTTAAATAATTTTCTTCATTTTAACCTAAATATCATGGCTTTTGATATTTGGCGCCATCTCAGAAGTATGCTAACGTTTCTTATGTTATCTTGTTAACATTAACATGCTAAAGTTTTATGCTAGCTAATTTTGTTCATTTGATCAAAAGAGTTTTGAGACATGTCTCCATCTTGCAAGTATATTTGTTTGTTTGTTTAGTCTTTATTTGAAGGGACAATGTACAGAAAATTAAGCTCAAAGACAGATATGTTCTGTACCAGATTATAGCTAAATAGCTCATTTCCATCTGCAGTCCCTGGCTACCTAAATTAAAGGGATACAAAAATCATGCAATAAAATTATGACAATAAAAACATACACAAGTATTAAGAAAAAAGTCATAAAATGCCCTTTCATGGACACATACTTAATATACAATACAACCACACCTCATTTACATCATCACACAAACACAATACATGCTTTTGTTCACTGTCCCCAGTGTAACAAGCACGCTAGTGCTCTTTAGCTTCAATCAACCCCACGCCAGAGGTTCACAGCACAGATAGCAGGCCCATCAGAAATGAGTAGTTTTACTTTACTCTTCTACTTTTCTTGTGGATAATGTGACAAACTACCTTCATCCAATTATCTCCAGAGTAATGTGCCCTTTTTTTTTTCTTATCAATACCGTTATACATAAATAATAAACAAAAACATGGCGAATGCGTTTATAGATCAGGTTGTCCTTATCATTATGTTTTAGGAGTCATTTCCTTAGTGTGTGATTTTGACTCCAGAGGAAAGAATAAAAAGATTAAATGTAACTGTAATAATAAAAAA
>NC_084741.1:443299-448299 GCF_033978785.1 Entelurus aequoreus | reverse complement strand
TCATTTTTCTTTGAAATAGATATTGAATCGTAATTAGGAATATATTGCTAAAATTTTTTTAAAACAAATACAAACATTTTAAAAATAAATGAACAAAAGAATATGTTGCTACGTTTGCTGGTCATGTTGTATAATGCAAACTAATTTGTAGAGATAAGATGATAATAACAGGTCACGGGTCGTAATAGTATGGCAATATGGACATTGGACACCATGGTCTACAATTTTGGGGAACTTTACCAGACAACTTTATGACCAGATGGTCATAAAGTCATAAAGGCTCCACTTTTCAAAAAGTGCTAGCTCGATGCTAATTCTCATTGGATATGCCATACACATGCTACCAAATAGCATTAGGGATTTTACATGGCGATTTCAACACCTCCAAATGTGTTAATGAAAACCACAACCAGGATGCACGATACAATCAAACAACTGGCGTGTAATAAGTACAATACTGTATTGGAAATTTTCTAATCAAGTAGCCAAACAAAATTGTCTTTCTGTGATCTATTGGAGTAGTTCGAGCACCTCAAAAAGCATAGGTCACATTCACAGCAAAGTATGTAAGGAGTGTGCAATAGGAAGAGAGGGCGGGAGGGAGGGTGTAGGCCCAGTTTGGCAGGGGGAGAGAACTGCCCGCATGCTAACATTTTTGTTAATTTTGCAGGATTACACCTCAGTGTCAAATATTTTGATATTTTACATATGAATACTGTCTGCATGCTAACATTAGCATGCTATCTGTTTAGCTAATTTTGCAAGTATGCACTTCAGAGTTATATTTTGTTACTTTACATTATCTTGTTAGCACGATAGCTTCTTAACTAAGTTGGCAGGTATACACCTCAAAGTCATAATTTGTTACTTGACTTTGTGTTGTTAGCATGATAGCTTCTGAACTAAGTTGGCAAGTATACACCTCAGAGTCATAATTTGTTACTTTACTTTATCTTGTTAGCATGATAGCTTCTTAACTAAGTTGGCAAGTATACACCTCAGAGTCATAATTTGTTATTTTACTTCATCTGGTTAGCATGATAGCTTCTTAACTAAGTTGGCAAGTATACACCTCAGAGTCATAATTTGTTACTTTACTTCATCTTGTTAGCATGATAGCTTCTTAACTAAGTTGGAAAGTATACACCTCAGAGTTATAATTTGTTACTTTACTTTATCTTGTTAGCATGATAGCTTCTTAACTAAGTTTGCAAGTATACACCTCAGAGTCATAATTTGTTACTTTACTTTATCTTGTTAGCATGATAGCTTCTTAACTAAGTTTGCAAGCATACACCTCAGAGTCATAATTTGTTACTTAAAGGCCTACTGAAATGAATTTTTTAAAATTTAAACGGGGATAGCAGATCCATTCTATGTGTCATACTTGATCATTTTGCGATATTGCCATATTTTTGCTGAAAGGATTTAGTATATAACAACGTCGATAAAGTTCGCAACTTTTGGTCTCTGATAAAAAAAAACCTTGCCCCTACCGGAAGTAGCGTGACGTTGTCAGTTGTTCACTCCCTCATATTTTCCTATTGTTTTCAACGCAGCTAGAGCTATTCTGACCATTACCCCATTAATTTGAGCGAGGATGAAAGATTCGTGGACGAGGAACGTTAGAGTGACGGACTAGAATGCAGTGAAATACTTTTTTTTTTCCGCTCTGACCGTAACTTAGGTACAAGCTGGCTCATTGGATTCCACACTCTCTCCTTTTTCTATTGTGGATCACGGATTTGTATTTTAAACCACCTCGGATACTATATCCTCTTGAAAATGAGAGTCGAGAACGCGAAATGGACATTCAGTGCCTTTTATCTCCACGACAATACATCGACGAAGCTCTTTAGCATGAGCTAACGTGATAGCATCTGTCTCAAATGCAGATAGAAACAAAATAAATAAATCCCTGACTGGAAGGATAGACAGAAGATCAACAATACTATTAAACCATGTACATGTAACTACACGGTTAATAGATCTCAGCCCGGCAAAGCTTAACAATGCTGTTGCTAACGACGCTAAGGCTGACTTAGCAACTTAGCAACCGGACCTCACAGAGCTATGATAAAAACATTAGCGCTCCACCTACGCCAGCCAGCCCTCATCTGCCCAGCTCATCAACACCCGTGCTCACCTGCGTTCCAGCGATCGACGGCGCGACAAAGGACTTCACCCGATCGTCCATGCGGTGGCCGGTTAGCATCGGCTAGCGCGTCTGCTATCCAAGTGAGTAATCCTTGTTGTGTTGCTACAGCCAGCCGCTATACACCGATCCCACCTACAACGTTCTTCTTTGCAGCCTCCATTGTTCATTAAACAAATTGCAAAAGATTCACCAACACAGATGTCCAGAATACTGTGGAATTGTGAAATGAAAACAGAGCTTTTTGGTATTGTATTCAATGGGGAAGGCATACCTCTGTTCCCCGGGCTACGTCACGCGCATACGTCATCCTCCGAAGGCTTTTTCAACCGGAAGTGTGGCGGGAAATTTAAAATTGCACTTTATAAGTTAACCCGGCCGTATTGGCATGTGTTGCAATGTTAAGATTTCATCATTGATATATAAACTATCAGACTGCGTGGTCGGTAGTAGTGGGTTTCAGTAGGCCTTTAACTTTGTGTTGTTAGCATGTCAACCTTAGCATACTAGATGTTTTGCACTTTTTGCAGGCATACACCTCAGAGTCAAATATTTTGCGGGCTTACACCTCAGAGTCAAATATTTTGTTATTTCACAAATAACTGTCTGCATGTTAACGTTAGCATGCTAGCTTTATAGCTAATTTTGCAAGTATCTACCTCAGCGCCGAATATTTTGTCATATTATGTATGTTATCTGTTGGCATGTTTACTTTAGCATGCCAGCTTTTTAGCTCATTTTGCCGGTATACACCTCAGAGTCATATTGTGTTATGTTATCTTGTTAGCATAATAGATTCTTAACTAATTTGGCAAGTATACCCCTTAGCGTCACATTTTGTTATTTGACTTTGCGTTGTTAGCATGCTAACCTTAGCATACTAGATTTTAAGCACATTTTGCAGGTATACACATACAGAGTTAAATGTTCAGTAATTTCAGGCTAGCTTGTTGTGCTTATTTGACAGGTAAAGACTTAAGAGTCTTTTTTTATAAGTAAGAGTTCTTACGTATATTGCTAGCGCGCTAGCAGGTAGCATTTCAATTCAACTTTGACTTTTGAACATCCACACGCAATTTCTACGTAAATAGTTTTTTCGAGTTTCTTGATATAAATCTACCGTAATTTCCGGACTATAAGCCGCTACTTTTTCCCCTCGTTCTGGTCCCTGCGGCTTATACAAGGGTGCGGCTTATTTACGGCCTGTTCTTCTCCGACACCGACGAAGAGGATTTCGGTGGTTTTAGTACGCAGGAGGAAGACGATGACACAATGATTAAAGACTGACTTTTCATATACCGGTAGGCTGGTTATTTTGATAACGTACAGGCGAGCACTTTGTATTACTTTGCACCGTTGTATTATTTGTACTCTGCACGAATGCTGTTCGCCATGTCAAAGATGTGAAAGTTTGATTGAATGATTGAAAGATTTATTGTTAATAAATGGGACGCTTTGCGTTCCCAAACAGTCATCTCTGTCCCGACAATCCCCTCCGTGGTAGCAGGAACTCCTATATACTACGCTAATTACACATCAAAACCCTGCGGCTTATAGTCGGGTGCGGCTTATATATGGAGCAATCTGTATTTTCCCCTAAATTTAGCTGGTGCGGCTTATAGTCAGGTGCGGCTTATAGTCCGGAAATTACGGTAACCTTATCTCGCATCATAACCCCATCCATTCATCCATTTTCTACCGCTTGTACCTTTCATAGCTCCAATAATAATAATAATGTTTTGTCACATGTGGTGTGGAAAAAGCCCGATATCGGTAAAGTTAACGTATGGTCGCTGTGTTCATTCAGAGCAGGGGTGACCGAACCTTTTCCACTGAGGTCCACAGACTGACAAATCAAAGGATGTGGTGGCCATTTTGGTAGTTTTCACCTTTAAAACCAGTACAATAAAAAATGAATGCTGAAGATTCAAATCCGAGCTGAAACTTTAACAATTAGCGCGCTAGCCAGATAGCATCAAGCAATGAAATATAACAGCAACATAGCACGCTAACAGTACTATGCTAACATGCTGACAATGGCATGCTTACAGTTAAAATTAGTGAAATATTAAAATATACGACAGCCAAATTAGCTAAAAGAAGCTATGATGCTAATGTTAAAATGCTAAAATGCAAACTAACTTGCGTTAAGTACCAAAATCTAATACTCTGTGGTGTTTACCTGGATTTTTTTTTTTAATGCTAGCATGTTATTATAGCATACTGAGGTATATACGTACAAAATTAGCTAAAAATATGGCTTACTAACACTAACATGCTAACAGGTATAATTTGTCAAGTAAAAAAATATTTTACGTTTTTCTGCAAAATGCTAATATTAGAATGCTATCGATTGTACCGTGCGCCGTTAAAAATGTAGCTATTATTATTATAATATTAATATTATTTTTTTAATTAAAAAAAAAAGGCAAAAAAATAAAAATAAAAAGTATATATATATATATATATATATATATATATATATATATATATATATATATATATATATGTATATGTATATATATATATATATATATATATATATATATGTATATATATATATATATATATATATATATATATATATATATATATATATATATATATATATATATATATATATATATATATATATATATATATATATATATATATATATATATATATATATTTGGTAACTAAAAAAGGAAGAATTATTAATTTTTGAAAATTATGAATCGATTTAAGGATTGCGATTCAGATATGAATCCATATTTTTGTGAACCCCTAAATTCAATGTAAAAAAAAAAATCAGTGTAAAAAAATTATGTGTAAAGAAATCAGTGTAAAACAATTCAGTGTAAAA
>NC_084741.1:425799-438299 GCF_033978785.1 Entelurus aequoreus | reverse complement strand
GTGCTCTGTTTTAATCTACACAATTTTGGTGTAACAAAACACCAAAAATTTTACAGTAAAAAAAAAATGGCTACATTTTATCGTACAAATAACAGAGGTACCATTTTCATATTTACAGTAATTTACTGTAAATACAACGACCAACATTTTTAAAGACCGGCGACTGAACTGCCAGTTTAGGTTTTTCTCCCGTAAAATCTACGGTCTTTATTTTTACAGTGCTTTACTGTAAACAGAAAAATAATGTCACATTATTATTTTTTAAATAACTGTGGCACCGTTTTTTAAAATTTACAGTAATTCAGTGTAAAATCAATCCTAAATTTTACGGTTAAAAAAAAAAGTCAGCTCAATCGTCACAATTGTACCCACTTCCCATTTACAGTAATACACTGTAAAAATAACAACCGTATATTGTATAGTAAAAAGTAAATGGCAGATCAGTTACCAGAATTTTTACGAAAAAATAACAGTAGTACTCTTTTTAATTTACAAAATTTTAGTGTAAAAACAACTGTAAATTTTACAGTAAAAAAAAATTGGCAGCTCAGTCACTAGAATTTTACTGTAAAAAATGTTGTGAGACGATTATTCTATTTGCAGTAATGTACTGTAAAGACAATGACCGTAGATTTAACAGTAAAAAAAAAAAAAGGCAGCTATTTTACCATAAAAATAACAGTGGTACTGGTTTATAATTCACAGTAATTTAGTGGAAAAGCCACCGTACATTTTACAGTGAAAAAACTGGCAACTCGATCGACCAATTTTTATCGTCAAAATAACTCTGCTACCCTTTTCCTATTTACAGTAATGTACTGTAAAAATAACGATCATACATTTGAAAATACAGGCAACTGAGCTGCCAGTTTATTTTTTACTGTAAAATCTACGGTTGTTATTTTTACAGTGCTTTACTGAAAATAGAAAAATAGTGTCACATTGTTTTTTTTAAGTAACAGTGGCACTGTTTTTTGTTTATTTACAGTAATTCAGTGTAAAAAACACCGTAAATTTTACGGTAAACTAAAAAATTGGCAGCTCAATCGCCAAAATTGTGCCGACATTGAATTTACAGTAATACACCGTAAAAATAATAACCATAGATTTTATGTAAAGAAAAAAATTGCAGCTAAGTTGCCAGAATTTAAGCGAAAAAATAACAGTGGTACTGTTTTTTAATTTAGAGAATTTTGGTGTAAAAACCACCGTGAATTTTACAGTAAAAAAAACTGGCAAAATGTTTTGTATTTAGAGTAATTTACTGTAAAAAAAACCACCATAAATTTTACGATGAAAAAAAATGGCAGCTTAGTTGTACCAAAAAATAACAGCGGTACTGTTTTTATTTAAATTTACAGAAGTACGGCGTTAAAACCAGCGTCAATTTTACAGTTAAAAAAAAAAAAAAATGGCAGCTCAGACACCGAAATGAAGTGTAAAAATTAATGCAAAACTATTATTCTATTTACAGTAAAGCACTGTAAAATGACCATAGGTTTTACGGTAAACAAAAAAAAAAAAAAAACTGACAGCTTAGTGAAAAACACTTAAAAATGTACAGTAAAAAGACTGGCAGTAAAACAACAAAAACAGTGGTACCCTTTTCCTATTTACAGAAATTTGGTGTAAAACCAAGTCTAAGTCAACAGAATTTGACCCTGCATTTTTTACAGCGTGTTAATCTTATTGTGAATATAGATTGCACTTGACTTTTTACATCGTGTTAATGAATATTATTGTGAATATAGATTTGACTTGATTTTTTACAGTGTGTTAATATTATTGTGAATATAGATTTGACTTGATTTTTTACAGTGTGTTAATATTATTGTGAATATAGATTCGACTTGATTTTTTACAGCGTGTTAATGAATATTAATGTGTTTCAGACGTTGGCAGCGTGTTGAAAGTCATCGCACTGCATGCTGGGAACAGCCTGGAAACAGAAGAGGTGACCCTGGAGGAGCTCCAAGTCTTCAAAGTATGTGTCTCTCACCACGCAGACCGCATGTCTCCTCACACTCGCTAAATAGCGCGCCGTTGTCGCCGCAGGTGCCCACGCCGATCACATCGCTGGACATATCCGTGAAAAGAGTAAGTCCACTTCCCTCCAAAACATTCTGTCAGCCAACTTTACCACATTAGGACTTCATGTTGGTTCTTTTTGCTAATAACCATAGTTTTTTTGTGCAAAATCCTATTATGTAGAGCAGGGATGTCTAAAGTGTGGCCCGGGGGCATTGCAGCCAAAAATACTATTGGGAAAAAAACATAAAAGTGGAATAAAAGAGCAAATTTAACAAGAAAAAGTTGCAATGTTGACACAAAGCTGCCATGCAGGCTGTTTTTGTCTTTAAAACTTTCATCACTCAAAACATAATGACTCAAAATCAATGTTGTTATGAATTATTGACCTGCAGTATTTAAGGCTTTAATTACTTCAAAATTTGGAGAAAATATTGTGTTTGCCATATAAAATAAACTAAGTTTTGTTTGTCAAAAAAGGCATTAAACAAACAAACAAAAAAAGTATTAAAAAAAAAATTAAAAAAATGTAATAGACCTCAGTGTTTATAGTAAAAAAAAAGTTATATATATATATATGTATATATATATATATATATATATATATATATATATATATATATATATATATATATATATATATATATATATGTATACATATACATATATATTTATACAGTATATATTGCATATTTTGTGTGTTTTCTTTGACAAAAAGGGCATAAAACAAACACACACAAAAAACATGAAAAAGTAATAAAATATTATAAAAGACCTAGGTGTTGATAGTAAAAAATGTAAAATAAAAACAGGAATATTGCATATGTTTGTGTTTTCTTTGACAAAAATGGCATAAAAAAACAAACAAAAAACCTGAAAAAAAAGAATAAAAATTACAGGTTTACAGTAAAAAACAGTAAAGAAAATAAAATAATAATAATAATTAAAAAAATATATATATATATATATTGCATACGTTGTGTTTTCTTTGACAAAAAGGGCATAAAACAAACAAACAAACAAAAATTAAAAGTTATACAAAATTATACTAGACCTAAGTGTTGATAGTAATAAAATATAAAAGAATATATAGAAAATATTTTATATTTTGTGTGTTTTCTTTGGCGAAAAGTGCATAAAACAAACAAGAAAAATATGAAAAAGTAATAAAAAATATAATACACTAAGACAGTGTTGATAGTAAAAAAAAAAAAAAAACACATGTCACATATTTTGTGCTTTTGCCATAAAAACAGCGTTTTGACAGAAAGGGCATAAAACATAAAAAAATAAATAACTTTAAATGAACAGTTGATCTAGAGATTAAAGTGTTGAATAAAAACAATTTAAAAACCTAATAAATATGACTAATTTTTAACTGAGAGCCTTCTGGGTGCTTGGGACCAAACTTGAGGTTAAAAAAAATGGTCATGGTTTTGAAAAAAAAAAAGATCAAAATGTTTTAGTTGTTGGGCCCTTGCTCTCCTCAGCAAGCCCTGTACGTGGGCTCCGGGGCCGGCGTGGCCCAGGTGAAGCTGCATCGCTGCCAGACCTATGGGAAGGCGTGTGCCGAGTGCTGCCTGGCCAGAGACCCTTACTGCGCCTGGGACGGCGCCTCCTGCGCTCGATACGTGCCCGGCAGCAAGCGCCGCTACCGCCGACAGGACATCAGGCACGGGAACCCGGCGCTGCAATGTCTGGACCAGAACTTTGGTGGTAAAGTACTAGGAGTTCATAATGATTCAGAGTGCATGAGAAAGTGGAGAAGGATGACTTCTGCAACACTTAGGCTGCAGCTACTGCCATCTTGGAGACTTGATTTAAAAAATGCATCAGGAGGTTGCCTACAGCCACACCTGCTACTTATCTTTACCATGACAATTTGTGGCCCCCATAAAAAAGGGTCCACAACCCAATTTGTGTCCTGGCCCTAAGTTTTTCCAAGCCTGCTATTTGCTTGAACTTAAATTCTACTTTTAGAAACATTTAGCATTCATCTTCAAATTGATGCATTGCCTGTTTGACTCCACTACTTAAGGCAAGTCCTTTTTATTGAGGGCCACATGAAACAGTGAATAGGCAAATGTAAATGTCAAACAGCCTCGTAAATGATGTGGCAGGCCACATAAAATAGTGTGGCTGACAACATAAAAAGACGTGACGGGCCACAATAATTGATGTGGCGGGCCATCTAAAATAATGTGGCGGACTCTATTAAAAACTGGCAGGCTACATACAATATTGTGGCCTACCACGTAAAATGAAATGACGGGCCACTATAAATGATGTGGCAAAATACCAAAAATTATGTGGCGGGCCATATAAAATAATGTGCTGGGCTACATCAAAAAATGTGGCAGGCTACATAAAATATTGTGGCGTACCACATAAAATTACGTGACGGGCCACGATAAATGATGTGGCAAAATACCAAAAATGATGTGGCAAAATACCTAAAATGATGTGGCAGGCTATTTAAAATAATGTGGCAAAATTCCGTGTCCGGCCACGATAAATGATGTGGCAAGCCATGTAAAATAATGTGGCGAGCCACAACGGATGATTTGGCGGGCCATATCAAATAATGTGGCAAAATACCTAAAATTATGTGGCAGGCCATCTAAAATAATGTGGTGTACAACATAAAATTACGTGTCTGGCCACATTAAATGATGTGGCAAGCCATGTAAAATAATGTGGCGGGCCACAATAGATGATTTGGCAGGCCATATAGAATAATGTGGCAAAATACCTAAAATAATGTGGCGGACGACATAAAATATTGTGGCGTACAACATAAAATGACGTGACGGGCCACAATAATGATGTGGCAAGCCATCTGAAATAATGTGGCGGACTACATTAAAAAATGTGGCAGGCTACATAAAATATTGTGGCCTACCACGTAAAATTAAATGACGGGCCACTATAAATGATGTGGCAAAATACCAAAAATTATGTGGCGGACGATATAAAATAATGTGCTTGGACTACATCAAAAATGTGGCAGGCTACATAAAATATTGTGGTGTACCACATAAAATTGCGTGACGGGCCAAAATAAATGATTTGGCAAAATACCAAAAATGATGTGGCGGGCCATATAAAATAATGTGGCAAAATACCTATAATGGATTGGCATGCCATATAAAATAAAGTGGCAAAATTCCGTTTCTGGCCACAATAAATGATGTGGCAAGCCATGTAAAATAATGTGGCGAGCCACAATGGATGATTTGGCGGGCCATCTAGAATAATGTGGCAAAATACCTAAAATTATGTGGCGGGCCATCTAAAATAATCTGGCGTACAACATAAAATTACGTGTCTGGCCACGATAAATTATGTGGCAAGCTATATAAAATAATGTGGCGGGCCACAATGGATGATTTGGCGGGCCATCTAGAATAATGTGGCAAAATACCTAAAATAATGTGGCGTACAACATAAAATGACGTGACGGGCCACGATAATGATGTGGCAAGCCATGTAAAATAATGTGGCCGACAACATAAAAAGACGTGATGGGCCATCTAAAATATAGTGGCGGACTACATCAAATAATGTGGCAGGCTACATCAAATAATGTGTCAGGCTACATAAAATATTGTGGCGTACTACATAAAATGACGTGATGAGCCACAATAAATGATGTGGCAAGCCATCTAAAATAATGTGGCAAAATACCTCAAATGATGTGGCGGGCCATCAAAAATAATGTGGCGGGATACATCAAATATTGTGGCGTACCAAATAAAATGATGTGACTGGCCACAATAAATAATGTGGCAAGCCATGTAAAATAATGTGGCGGGCCACAATGGATGATTTGGCGGGTCATATCAAATAATGTGGCAAAATACCTTATAGGTGGTATATGAGGTGACAATGTGAGGTGCAGAATTCTTTTTTTTGGCAAGCTAGATAAAATGATGTGGTGGAACACAAATTGCTTAAATGAAGTGGCGAGCCAGATGACTAATGTGAAGTGGTTATTTGTCGTGATCCTGCAAGGCCACAATATTTGTGGTGGCTGTCCAGTCCAGTCCCACAAACATCTCCTGCCTGACACCATGACCATGTTGTGTCCCCCACCAGAGGACGTGGAGGAGACGGAGGATCGTGTGGTCTACGGGGCGGAGAACAACAGCACCTTCCTGGAATGTGTTCCTCGCTCCCCGCAAGCGTCTGTGGTCTGGTTGGTGCAAGGTGACGAGCGCCAGGAGGAGGTGAGATCTTCACCCTTCCACTACTTTAAAGACTCTCAGCTAAACATTGCTCCAAAAAATTAGACCAGGAAGTAATCTCAGCCCGGTTAGTTCCCACCAGGACCAAAGTCCTCAGGTGATCCACGTCAGTCCTAAGTCCTCACAGCAGACATGCCATGTTTCTTTCTTCACTGGAACCTCATGCATGAGAACCTTGGGGCACCTCACGTTCAACTCCATTCCGATTCTTGGGGTGACCATTTGGTTCGGAATCAATTCTGGATTCAACACCATTCTCCTAATGTATTATTTGGTATATTTTTCAAGACAGGTTTCAAAAGCTTCTCCGACTTTAATGTAAAATGTTGGCCTAAAAACATCTTTAAAATGTATTTTTAAAATGAATGTTGATCTAATAAAAGAAAATGGAGCAACTCCAACCCATGAGTGAAAATATGTGTTAGTAATTGGGATGAAGTGAAAGAGGGTAGGATCAAACAAGACTTGCTTCTTCCTACTCCTTTTCGGCCATGTTGTATAAATATTGAAACTGTGTACATGTTCGAAATAATCTTCAACCGAGCAACCCAATCCAAGCTTTACAATAGCTTGTAATCCAAAAATAGACTCTTGAAATAATAAAAGTAGCATGCATATATATATATATATATATATGTACAGTGTTGGGACTAACGCGTTACAAAGTAACACGTTACTGTAACGGCGTTAGTTTCGGCGGTAACTAGTAATCTAACGCGTTATTTTTCAAATTCAGTAACTCAGTTACCGTTACTACATGATGCGTTACTGCGTTATTTTACGTTACTTTTTATGTAGTATAAAGTGTGTTTTATTGAAGCGCTGCAGTGTCATCGTTCTGATTCTTCTTGTGTCCCAAACCGGAGAAGAGAGACGTGCGCTTTGTGTGTGTGTCTGGGTGTGGGTGTGGGGAGGGAGGAGATATATATATATATATATATATATATATATATATATATATATATATATATACATATATGTACATATATATATATATATATATATATATATATATATATATATATATATATATATATATATACTGTGACGATCGGTCACTTCATTTCTGTTTGTCTCCTTGGTTTTTGTATTACTTCCGGTCAGTGCTCTTGTTTTGTTAAATTTCCTGTTCCGCGGAGCACTGTTTTCTCCTCACCTGCCGTTGATTGGCAGCCGGTCCACACCTGCTGCCAATCAGCATAGGTCTATTTATGTTTTCGCTGGAGCACTCCTCAGGGCTCGATGATAGACTTCTATGTTTGGAACAATTCTGCAAGACTGCTTTATTTTCTGTTTATATTAATTAAAATCATCTTACCTGCACATCATCCTCCTGGTTCTTGCATCTTGGGGACACACAAACTGCAGCCATGCGAGTTCCCCACATATACAGTATATATACACATTATATGTATATATATATACATATATATATACTATATATATATATATATATATATATATATATATATATATATATATATATATATATATATATATATATATATATATATATATATATATATATATAAATACTGTATATATATATATATATATATATATATATATATATATATATATATATATATATATATATATATATATATATATATATATATATATATATATATATATATAGGGACGGCGTGGTACAGTTGGGAGAGTGGCCATGCCAGCAACCTGAGGGTTCCTGGTTCGATCCCCACCTTCTACCAACCTAGTCACGTCCGTTGTGTCCTTGAGCAAGACACTTCACCCTTGCTCCTGATGGGTCGTGGTTAGGGCCTTGCATGGCAGCTCCCGCCATCAGTGTATGAATGTAGAAAGGGACAAGCAGTAAAAACATTTTTAAAAATAAAAATAAAATATATATATACGTATATATGTATGTATGTATGTATGTATGTATGTATGTGTGTCATTCATTACACAGGACAATCATATTCAGGGTCTCCTTTTGGATACAGATTGTCCAATTTGTCATGTTTACGGTTTGTTTGTTTGTTTGTGTCTCACAGGACTTTGTGAGTGTGGGGTCTTACATAACGATGACAGAGATATGACAAGTATTTTTCTCCAAAATAAAACCCTGAAAGGAGTAAATACATCATTTGATTTTATAAAGACTGTACGGTTCATTTGGAGTTATAATGTTTATTTTGGTCCCATGACACTAAACTTCTATTAGGAACCCCACACAGAGTTTTATTAAGAATCCTAGTGGAATAAAATAATTTCATATGTTTTGTTTGGGACATACTAGTGAGGACCTTTTTCCTTCCATCATTGGATACGCTCCATAGAATGTCATTCTTGTTGATACCATGTGATGGCAGGAAGGAAGCGGGTTGCCGGGTAGATTCTGGCAAACGTTAAACCTGAGACGTGTGCAGCTCAGCCACGCGCTGGACTCATCCGCCAGTGTTTGGACAGCTGGCTAAAATTGGGCAATTATCTTTGAAAGGCAGCACGCTCCAGACTTTTGAGCACATGCCACAGACCACTGAGTCCGCCACTCGACTTACGGCGCCGTGCGGCCACACCCACAGCCATCGAGAGAGAGAAGGATGAGGTCTGATATTGATGTGTGGACAATGTGAGAATAAGCATAAACAGCACTTTGGGCACGATTCGATCCACACAAGTGGCAAAAAAGACTGAGAAAGTTGAAGAATGCGCATCAAACACTTATTTGGAACATCCCACAGGTGAACAGGCTAATTGGGAACAGGTGGGTGCCATGATTGGGTATAAAAGCAACTTCCATGAAATGCTCAGTCATTCACAAACAAGGATGGGGCGAGGGTCACCGCTTTGTGAACAAATGCGTGAGCAAGTTTTTGAACAGTTTAAGAACAACATTTCTCAACGAGCTATTGCAAAGAATTTAGGGATTTCACCATCTACGGTCCATAATATAATCAAAAGGTTCAGAGAATCTGGAGAAATCACTGCACGTAAGCAGCAACGCCGTGATATTGGATTCCTCAGGCGGTACTGCATCAAAAAGCGACATCAGTGTGTAAAGGATATCACCACATGTGTTCAGGAACACTTCAGAAAACCACTGTCAATAACTACAGTTTGTCGCTACATCTGTAAGTGCAAGTTAAAACTCTACCATGCAAAGCCAAAGCCATTTATCAACAACACCCAGAAACACTTCGCTGGGCCCAAGTTCATCTGAGATGGACTGATGCAAAGTGGAGTTTTTTTTTTTGGTCAGGAAATGAAACACAGTGGTAAAAATGCCCCTGTGCCAACTTTTTTGCAACGTGTTGCTGCCAATAAATTCTAAGTTAATGATTATTTAAAATAAAAAAAAAAGTTTTTCAGTTCGGACATTAAGTATCTTGTCTGTGCAGTCTATTCAATTGAATAGAAGTTGAAAAGGATTTGCAAATCATTGTATTTGTCAAGACTTGGTCCTTGGGGTTTGTTTTTCCGGAAGGCAACGGAAAATTGGCGCGGGCAAGACGTGAGTGTGAGCACATGTTTAATATTTACTCAAAAAAAGTACAAACAAAAAGCACTTACAGCGGAGGTAAAAACTTGACTATGAAAACAAAAGGCGCGCACAGAGGCGGAGAACTATAAACATGAAACAAAAACTTACTTGGCATGGGACTGTGAACATGGCATGAAGCAAAGTGATGATAAAGTGTGCAGAGCATAAATGTGATGTCGCCAGGCTGACCAACAGAAAATGGAAAGCTTAAATAACACAGACATGATTAACAACAGGTGCGTGACTCAAAACGTGAAACAGGTGCGTGACATGACAGGTGAAAAACTAATGGGTTGCTATGGAAACAAAACAAGGGAGTGAACAACCAGGAACTAAGAAAGTGTCCAACAAACATCACATGGCCAAACAAAAACATGATCAACACAGACATGACAGTATTCTGTTTTTATTTACCGTTTACACAACGTGCCAACTTCACTGGTTTTGGGTTTTGTATTCGGAGCAATGATTACAATGAGACTTTTTAAAAACAGGTTAGAAAATCTATATTTTCTGGCTGCCGAAAAACATGTTCCTAAAAATAGATTCTCATAAAATAAAAGTTTAAAAAAAAATTTATTAGGGATGTCCGATAATATCGGACTGCCGATATTATCGGCCGCTAAATGCTTTAAAATGTAATATCGGAAATTATCGGTTTCTAAATTATCGGTATCAGTTTCAAAAAGTAAAATGTATGACTTTTTAAAATGCCGATGTGTACACGGACGTAGGGAGAAGTACAGAGCGCCAATAAACCTTAAAGGCACTTTTCACAATGCAAGGCATACTTGGTCAACAGCCATACAGGTCACACTGAGGGTGACCGAATAAACAACTTTAACACTGTTACAAATATGCGCCACACTGTGAACCCACACCAAACAAGAATGACAAACACATTTCGGGAGAACATCCGCACCGTAACACAACATAAACACAACAGAACAAATACCCAGAACCCCTTGCAGCACTAACTTTTCCGGGACGCTACAATATACATACATTATGTCTTCTTATTCATATACTTTTTTCCAATTTTCTTGTACTCAGACCATATTTTCGGTATATTAGATGGCATTTTAACCTAAAAATTCCATCTAATTACCGAAATTGAGTTTTAGAGATGGAATTTTTACTTGGTAAAAATTCTAAAATTCTAATATACCGAAAATATGGTCTGATTACAAGAAATTTTAAAAAGTATAGAAGGAAATATTGTTGCCTTACAAATTTTTCTGTGGTGTTGCTTCCTTATTGGTCACTACTTCAAGCCGATTGTTGTCTACCTGTGCCGAGCAGCGGCACTTGAACGGAATGTGACAGCCTGTCATATATAAAAAAAATACAGATAGCAGTATCATGACTCCAGAATCCTAATAGTCTTCCTAGACCGGGTCTATTCAACTGGCGGTCAGCGGGCCACATGTCTTACAATCCTAAACGAAGGAAATAGTATCAAGAAATAAAACTGGTAAGGGAAACCAATTCAAAAGAAGGATCATCAATCCTCAACAAAACTTCTGGAGCTTCTGTTTCTTCATGCTGTTAACTATCTGTCTAGCTGCACACGCTGAATGTATTGACAGTGCAGTGTGAAAGCCGATGCGTTCACTTTGTAATGAAGTAAACAGTCTCAAAGGAATATAACCTGCGGAGGCGCTTTCTGACCAAACATCCACATTTCGGCCCCTGAGCTCTTGGACTCTCCAAACTGCGACCCTCTTCATTATGTCGTTGAATAGCCCTGTCCTAGACCAACCCAATTAGAAACCGGTACCAAAAAAATACCGGTACACAGTAAACATCTCTAATCGGACTCGTAATGAATACTTTTTTGTGCACCCCTAAAGAATAGTGACTGATTGAAGTGTACAGTCGTCCCTCATTTATCGTGGCTAATTAGTTCCAGGACTGACTGTCATAAGCCAATTTCAGCAAAGTAGGAATATTATTAATATTTTCATAGTTTTTACGACCTTCTAAATACGTTTTTTTTAACATAATACGATCCCTCTAAACGTGAAGTAACACCCACACCGTCACCTTTACACTGGTTCCAATCTAGTAGTCTGGAGTGTGTTGGACTGTAGACTACAGCACTCACTGGTATCCTTAAAGGATCCTTTAAGCGTCACCCGGCCACTACAACACAACCACGACGTGGCAGTACTTCATCACATCCTGGATGATTCCTCTAAGTTAGAACTGGGCTGAAACCACGGGCGTAAGTTGTTTTGACAAAACTTGGTCACCTCGATTTTTGGAGCTAAGCTAGCCATTGCAGTGGGTGGGTTGTTAGCATTCCGTGTTGTTAGCATTCCACATCGCTCACAAGAGTTTATCCTCACTGAGCATTGGCCGGAACTATGTGTATTGACCAGACTGTTGTTTTCCAGTACCAACATATCTTCTGTTTGTGGCTCCCAGGTGAAGCTGGACGATCGGGTCATGTCCACAGACCAGGGCCTCCTCTTCCGTCGTCTCCTGAACCAGGACGCTGGCGTCTACATTTGCAGATCCAGAGAGTTCGGTTTCACCCAGACTCTAAGCCGGATCACCCTGGAAGTCCTTCAAGGGGACACCCTGGACGAGCTGGTGGGGCAACGGGACAACGCCCGCCTCTCAGACCTCCTCAAGGACAGACCGGGCGCGGGATACAGGAGCTGGATGCCTTGCCATTCCTTTGTCAGGCCGGGCCTCGTCGGCCAGTCCCG